>NC_090271.1:146025000-146325000 GCF_040414725.1 Anabrus simplex
TCTATCCGATATCTTGGTTGAAATGAGATGCAATGAACTTTGCAGTTCAGGAGCGAAAGCTGGTTGAACTCGGTATTTTTTTCATTCATAAACTCGAGGTTAAAGACATGAAAGCAATGATAATGACTGTTGATAGACGCAAGTTGGAACAATGGCAGGATGGCGTTCCAAATGAAAAGGCATAGATTAGTAAGGAATGAATTCAATAAATGAAGCTATGCGTGAGAATTGGCTTCGATGGTGAAAAGTAAACAAATGGAGGAGGATATGCCGTTTTTGGCTAGTTTTTTAACGTTGCACTAACACAGTGAATGTTTTCAGCGACGCAAGGATGGGGAAGTGACCTCAGTTAAGGCGTGAAAATGGAAAACCATCTTCAGGGCTACCGACGACGTGATTCGAACCCACCATCTCCCGTATTCAAGCTCACAGCTATGCGACCGAAACCGCATGACTAGCTCGCTCGGTGGAGGATGTTACCTAGAACTACAATGGACTCGGTCATGGACGATAAGAGAAGCAGCGCAATAGTAGTTAATTCATTTATAGAAGCTTGCTGACTGAATGCTGGAACACATAACAGTCTACAATGAAGATATACAGCATTATATATTTATTCAAGCCATTTCATTGTTAGAAAAATTCTTAACAAATTCAATTATTAACGTCAACAAAGTAGAAATATGCAGTACGTCAATGTATTATGTTGAGAAACGCCACGTACACTTGAAACACGGGGAACGGGTAATACTAAGGAAGTTTCATCAACATGAAGATCTATTGAATACACTCTCACATGCGTGAACTTCAGAATTACTTCATTCTCAAATAAAATAGAATCAGCACCGTCGTTTGGCAACTGCTTCTTTTTACAGATCTGAAATGTCTGACTGACACTTCGACTCAATATGGTGAATTTTGGAAACTTAATTTACTGAATAAACGTATAAAACATTAAAGTTTGGTAATATATTTACTGGTGATGTACAAAAGTTATATTTAATCAAGAAATTATAAAATATATAAACCTCTGTCTTACCAAAATAATATAACCTACCCATGAATTGAACGTTCAAATCAAATACGACTTTAAGAAAAAATCAACCAAGGTGACAGACGTAAAAATCTTATTAATATTTAGTAAAATTTTGGGATTCAATTTATGGCATATGTTAAGTTTCGTAAGCTTTAAAACAACACAACCTGTGGCAGGTATCGCCTTTGAAATCTGGATGTATCGCAGAATGTTTAATATCCCATGAATAGATGTGACAAGACGACCGTTGTTCAAGCAATCGGCCTGCAGATATCTAGGTGACGTGACCAATTCCCGCACATTACTAGACATATGCGACTAGACTAGACGTTGCACTGACAATGGTCGTTTTTCGGTGACAATGAAAGAGGAAACGGCTAGGCCAAGGCAGGTAACGACCGTGACCTTAATTATGTTACAGCCTAGTGTGAAAATCGGAAACCACAAAAAAAAAAAAAAAATACGAAACTACCACCTTCCGAATGAAGTCTAAATTTAAAGCTACGTGAACGTAATTTACAATCTAATTCACTGCCTCTCATGTTATAATACAGTAAGTCCTCAATCACACTCACGAGGTTGAGTAAGCCCCTTACCAACCCTAACATCAAGATCATATTTTACACAATACGAGCCGGTAACAGAACCCACATCCTCCAGCTAAAGGTGTCGTACCACTGTCCGTACAAGAGTTATACTGATGTACCCTACCGGGCGAATTGGCCGTGCGGTTAGGGGCGCACAGCTATCCGCTATCCGTGTAAACGAGGCTTAATGGTAGGAGCGTGAGCTGGAGGATTGTCAGAACAAACGTCCATTCCTAGAGCCACAGGAATTATCCAACCCAATGAATCGCATTTTGTTGGCAGGAGAAGTTTGAACGACATTTGAGCGTTCTATCTCAATACCTCATTTTTCTGTCGGGTACATCAGTTTTGTAAGTTGCTTTACGTCACACCGACACAGAGAGGTCTTATGGCGACGATGGGATAGGAAAGGCTTAAGAGAGGGAAGGAAGCGGTCGTGGCCTTAATTAAGGTACATTTGTCTGGTGTGAAAAAGGAGAAAACACGGAAAACCATCTTTAGGGTTGCCGACAGCGGGGTTCGAACCCACTATCCCCAAATGCAAGCTCACAGCTGCGCGCCCCTAATCGCACGGCCAACTCGCCCAGTGCATTCATATAGTAGTCTACTAGCTCCAGCAACTAGCCCGCGTACTCTACCGATTTCGGCCGAGTGACACTGCTCGGCGTTCGCATGAGGAAAGGGTAGTCACGACTGGTAAATTCGGTCTTCTCAGTGGAACATCATATCGAAACGTAAATTCTAAGCAAGTATCTAAACAAGTGTCAGCAGTTATTGTTGAAGGAAATTAGTTCAGTTACGAGGAAGACAACAAGGAGAGAGGGGAACGGTTGATAGGCTGGCTTAGCAGTAGATACATTCATAGAACTTCGGCTCTGCTTTTGTGGATGCACAGGAGTACAAAACGTGTTTGATACATCTTCTTCTTCTTTATCTGGTTACCCTCCAGGGTCGGTTTTACCCTCGGACTCACCGGGGGATCCCAACTCTACCGCCTCAAGGGCAGTGTCCTGGAGCTTCAGACTCTGGGTCGGGGGATACAACTGGGAAGGATGACCGGTATCTCGCTCAGGTGGCCTCACCTATGCTGGAGTGGGGCCTTGCAGGGGGAAGGGAATATTGGAAGGGATAGACAAGGAAGAGCGAATAAAGCGGCCGTGGCCTTAAGTTAGGTACCATCGCGGCATTTGCCTGGAAGAGAAATGGGAAACCACGGAAACCACTTCCAGGATGGCTGAGGTGGGAATCGAACCCACCTCTACTCAGTTGACCTCCCGAGGCTCAGTGGAGCCCGTTCCAGTCCTCGTACCACTTTTCAAATTTCGTAGCCGGGAATAGAACCCGGGCCTCCGGTGGTGGCAGCTAATCACACTAACCACTCATGTATACGAACGATAACATCTAAAATTCAACGACACGATAGAGTTATGAGACACGCAATTACATTGAGGGTTAACCTCAAAGTGACGTTTCATCCCTTGTGCTTCTTAAAATTGTACCCAACGTGCTGAACCACGTAACAGTTCGGGCGACTTCCGACTTCTTTGATCTGCGTACTTTTCTCTATTTTTTTCTTTGCAAGTTGTTTTACGTCGCACCGACACAGATAGATCTTATGGCGACGATGCGACAGGAATACGCAAGGAATGGGAAGGAAGCGCCCTTGGCCTTAATTAAGGTACATCCTCAGCATTTGCCTGGTGTGAAAATGGGAAACCACGGAAAACCATCTTCAGGGCTGCTGACAGTGGGGTTCGAGCCCACTATCTTCCAAAGACTGGATATTGGTGCATACTTTTTAAGTACCTCCTAATGGGTATAAATAGTCTCTCAAAAACGAATATGTGCACAGTACTGTATGTTCTTCAAAAGTACGGTAATTAATTTTAATAAATATCAAAATGTAAGTCACCATTCCAAACATTATATCTGTAGGAGGTTCAATTATTCCTGAGAAAAGTATACCTGCGAAGAACTTATGGAGATCACTGCGCTCATTTTCTTCAAGAGACCGTACATATGCGGTTGTCTTTTTCATTTCGGAAGTATCGAATCCTTCTGTACCAATTCGCAGATCTAAACTCCCTTTGCCATGCGCCTCATATTCTTATTTTTCTAGTGGTTTTTATTCGTTTTTCATAGACATTCATGCTCACAATAGAGGTTTTCTTCTCAGACTACTTCGTTGTTAAGAAGCGAACTCCGTGTTCCAGGTTGCGTCCTAAAGGCGATTATTTCGAGACAGACTAAACAAGCCGCCGAGGAAAAATCGTGCTACTGGGGCAAAGCTTTTGGTAGTGTACAATATATCTACTAAAGCTCAACTCCACCCCACTCTGCCGGTTCCTAGCTACTCCACTCACTCTACCAAAACCATTTGCTTTACGTCCCGGAATTTAGACTTGTAGTTCTTTTACGTGCTAGTAAATCTACCGACACGAGACTGACGTATCTGAGAACCTTCAAATACCACTGGACTAAGCCAGGATAGAACCTAAGAAGTTGGCTTCAGAAGGCCAGCTCCTCAACCGTCTCAGCCACTCAGCCCGACTTAGGCCTACATGACGCTAGCAGCTCTACTAGTCTAATTACCTTCCCATCTGTTCTATCAGTGTAAACGAGGCTTTACACTTTCGTCAGACGCAAACGCTGCCCACCCTCCATCTAGGCTAACAAGGCCACTTGAAATAATAATAATAATAATAATAATAATAATAATAATAATAATAATAATAATAATAATAATCTACTACGGCCTCGGCGCTGTGAGATGGCTTTGGGGGGATGGTGGGTGCGAATCCCACAGTTGGCAGTTCAGAAGATGGCTTTCCGTGGTTTGCCATTTTCATACCAGTCAAATGCTGGGGCTGTACCTTAATTAAGGCCACGGCTGCTACCTTCCCAATCCTAGTCCTTTCTCACTCTTACGTCGAAAAATCATTCGATGTGTTAGTGCGACGTTAAACTACTACTAAAAATTAATAAATACATAAATATTAAGGTATATTAATCAATAGAAACAAAATAACAATTGCTTCACGGTTAGCAAGGTAGCTTCCAGAGTGGGTACGATTCCCAACTCTGCCATGAATTTCAAAATGATTTAAGAAACTGGAACAAGACTGTCTCAACTTTAGTTAAATTAGTTGTGAAGGAACATGGATTAAAATCTAACTATTGGCCATTCTGTAAGTTGTTCCTTAGTTTTTCACTTCGACTTTGAAGCATGAATACAACGAAGGATATAGATCAGCTTTCTTCCCAAGCTTCGCAGCATGTACAGCACAAATCGCAATGCATATTACCAGTAGAACAGGCCGTGTTACCCATCACTTTTGAAAAAAAGAAAGTCAACCAATCCGTAGCGATTTTTTCACATTAAAAAGCCAAAATCCCTTCAGTAAGATGTGTATATACATCATCTATTTCCTACACACTTTTAAAAACATTTATATTACTTCAATTACCAATACACGTCTTTTATTTCTGAGCATATGGTATCAATGTGCCTTTTTCCATGTACTGTACCAAGGTTAATTAATCCTGACATTTACTTCTTCGGACAGCAATGACCCCCCCCCCCCCAAATTGAGGCATGTTTCACTGTACTTGTAGCAGGTCCCTTCACCTACTGCCAGCAATGGAATCACTTCAAAGGGGCTTCCTTTATGGATCAATTACATATCCTTACCTCCTTCACTACGTCTCCAAAAGCCGTAAAAGTACTTAGTGGTACTTAAAACCAATAATATTATTATTTTCCTCCTTAACTCGAAAATATCCTTCAACACTTCCTCGCAATTCGATGGTTAAACAAATTATTTGAACATTTGGGAAACGGTTAAACCCACGAAAATTAATGCCATTGCATTGGATGAAGATTCCCACCAGCTGAACCAACTCTTACGCTTGTGCACGCACGCTATTTAGATTCAGCTAGATAGATTCTCGATTTTTCTCACACAGGCTGAGTGGACCTCGAATCAACCCTCAGATCCAAGAAATCTTTCTTGAGTTGGACGGGAATCGAAGTCGAGGGCCCCTGACAAGAGGCAGGCTTGCTAACGCTAGACCGCTAGACTAGCTTTCTACCTTTACACACTGATACAATGCGACTTCCATTTGTTTGTGTAGATACCAACAGCAGTACACACATCAAAGTCACGCCCAAATAATAATAATAATAATAATAATAATAATAATAATAATAATAATAATAATAATAATAATAATAATAATAATAATAATATCTGTTCCACGTCCCACTGACTACTTATATGGTTTTCGGATACGTCTAACCACTTCCTATAGCCTAGACTACACAAAATACATGGAACTGTTGACCGAAATGGTTTGATCACCTTACAAAAGCAGAAAGTAAAATCTTTCTTTCTTTCTTTCTTTCTTTCTTTCTTTCTTTCTTTCTTTCTTTCTTTCTTTCTTACTCCCTTCCTTAATCCGTTTACCCTCCAGGGTTGGTTTTCCCCTCGGACTCAGCGAAGGATCCCACCTCTACCGCCTCAAGAGCAGTGTCCTGGAGCTTGAGACTTTGGGTTGGGAAGTTGAAACTGGGGAAGAGGACTAGTACCTCGCCCAGGCGGCCTCACTTGCTATGGTGAACAGGAGCCTTGTGGGCGGATTGGAAGATTGGAAGGGATCGAACCCCCCTCTACTCATTTGACCTTCCGAGGCTGAGTGGACTCCGTTCCAGCCTTCGTACCGCTTTTCAAATTTCATGGCAGAACCGGGAATCGAACCGGGTCCTCCAGGGATGGCCGCTAATCACACGAATCACTACACCACAGAGGCGGACAAGTAAAATGTGTACTTGCTTCTAATCCAGTACGTGATCCCCAGTGTGATACTTAGGCGTGCAGGTACGCAAAGCGCAGTACAGGTACACTCTCCATTTATACGTATATTTATGGCATGTGAAATGGGGACGCACCTGCCTCTGTGAAGCGGAATTGCCAGCAGAAGTGGAGCACATAACATCACGAGATGCGCATCAAACTAAGCCAGTCTAATATAGACTCAAGAATTTAGCCGGTTCTCATTCATTCCAACAAGATGGATATTATTGTCATTCCGATGCTGGTCGCATTTCTCCAGCACTATGAGTAAAGCAGCGACTCTTACATCAGCCGCCACTCGCGTTACTTCTAATCCATCTCTTTAATAATCTTCCATATAGACTGTTATGCATTTTAGCGTTCAGTCTGCATGTCACTCTCAATAAACTAAGCGATTCCTCAATCATCTGTTTGCAGCTAAGTCCATGGCTTCCCTTAGATCTATGCCTCTTATGTTTTAATCACTAAACTGCGTCTATTAATCGTCGGCATGATCTCCCTCTACTTCTATTACCCTCCAAGGCCGAGTAACCTATCCTCCTCCACTCGCCTTACATGAATACAGCACAATAGCTCCATCCAAAAAGTGCATTCCTTACTTAGCCTATATCTCCTCATTCCGAGTACTCTCCTGCCATTGTTCTCATTTGTTGGTTCCAGCAATTATTTTCGCTATTTTCATGTCTGTTTCTTGCAACTTATGAATATGATACCCTGATTCCACTCAGCTTTTATTCTCGTACAGCAAAGTCGGTCTGAAACCAGATCGATGTAAAGCTAATTTCGTCCGAGAGCTGATTTCTTTCTTACAGAATACAACCGATCGTAGCTCACTGCATTAGCTTTGCTACATCAGCCCATAAAAAAGAATGTAAGAAATCTGGGCACAAAGGAAGGCAAACAAGCCCTATAAGTAAGCCCAGCGCGGATATACAAAATAACATCCGCATCCACTCCGCACTTCCGTCATCCGCACCCGCATCCGCGAATATCATAAATATGTACCTACAGTATATGACACCCAATAGTTGAATACAATAGGCCTGACACTTGGCACCACATCCCCTACAGCCACAGGTTTATGAGGGACTTGCTCGTGCTACATCTTGTTTTATTTTCACACAATATACTACCATTCGGGGAGAATACACATCCTAAATACTTGAAATGATCCACCTGTTTCACTTTCGAATTCCCGACTGACATTCAGTATTCCGAGATTTCTTTTCAACTGAATGCCAATTTTCATATCATACTCGTTGAAACTTATCTTTAAGCCCAAATATACTTAATATAATCTTTATGAATGAAATTATAGTTATGTGAGCGCACTTCAGATGCTTGCCTCATACTTTTTTAAATTTCGAGTAAGGTAGACAAATGTCGAAAATAGGTCCGATTCATTTTTGTCTGCCCGTCCGTTTATTTATAAAAATAATCACGTGAAAAACAGCTTGATAAACTTTCTTGAAACTTGGTATTATTAACCCGACGGATGTCGACACTGGCTAGGCTTGCGTTGCAGTGCCAGCTGAAGTTCACTGTACGCATATAACATGGGGGTAGGTTTTTAGAGGCCTTCGATGTAGCCACCCATCATTCTGCACGACAATGCAAGAGCGCATGCTACAGAAGCGGTGCTGGTAAGTGCTCTACCAGTCCGCATCCCGTATTCTTTCAGATTTAAGGCTCTTACAAGGGGGCATTCCCTACTCGTCACCACCGATTTAGCTCAAATTTATAGAACATGCAGGGCTTGGCTAGAAATGAAAGTACCCGAAGTGGGAACGCCAGATGGCCAAGCGTATAGAAAATAAAAATAAAAATAAAAATAAAAGTTTGACGCCGCTCTCGCACCGTATAAGCCACTTACGTTAGTGCGGACGCCGAGCAGTTGTTGGCGTAGAGGTAAGAGCTCGGCGTGGTAATTCGATGGTCGTGGGTTTAACTCCCCGTGTGGAGACTGTTTTTTTCTGTCAACTTTTATACTGTTCATTTCCAATTAAGCAAAGAGGTGAATAATTCATTTTATTTATTTATTTATACGCAAAAGGCACAGAAAAGGTAAAACAGTTGGGATTTAATTGCCAGACTTTTTTCTACCTGCGCCAAGAATCTATTGTTTGTATACAGCGCCAGGAGCAACCTTCACTTGTCAGGTGATAACAAATCTTACAGCGAAACGACTATTCACGCTTATGGCACATTCCCCAAGGAGGGAGATAGACAATAAAGGAGAAAAAAGAAGAAATTCTGATCGAATACGTCGGTAAAGTTCTTAACTCCAAATTTTCTACAATTGTGCGCTCATTAAAAAAATGACGTCCTATATGCCTTTTGCATACAAATAAATAAAATAAATTAAAATAAATGAATAATATAAAAATTGAAAAAAAATATTCTCGATACGGTGAGTAGAACCCACGACCATCGAATTACTAGTCCAAGCTCTTACCGCTACACCAACTATTGCTCGGCGTAAGCATTAACGTAAGTGGCTTACACGGTGCGAGAACCGCGTCAACATTATTATTTTTATTTTTATTTTCTATACACTTGGCCATCTGGAGTTCCACTTTGGGTACTTTCATTTCTAACCAAGCCCTACATGTTCTATAAATTTGAGCGAAATCGGTGGTGACGAGTAGAGAATGCCCCCTTGTTAGACTTCGACTTAATATTTAAAATGCAGGAACCACTGCGAGCGATTCCCTTCCGAACAGTTGAAGATATTTTACAAGCAATCGACCGCCCTCTTCGCACCAATCCACAGATCAGGCAGGTATCGACGGTATACATATACTTCCGCGTAGCTGGGAATTGTACGCAACGCTGTTAGCTACCTAAAACCTAGAAAATAGAAAATAAATAAGTATTGCCACTACTAAGAAATAAACCTATGTATTATTCGATTTGTGTACAGTGCACTAGTAATATTGATCCAAACCAAACCCCATGGCTATGGCCTACCAAGCGACCGCTGCTCAGTCCGATGGCCTGCAGATTACGAGGTGTCGTGTGGTCAGCACGACGAATCCTCTCGGCCGTTATTCTTGGCTTTCTAGATCAGGGCCGCTATCTCACCGTCAGATAGCTCCTCAATTGTAACCAAGTAGGCTGAGCGGACCTCGAACTAGTCCTTAGATCCAGGTAAAAATCCCTGAACTGACCGCGAATCGAACGCGAGACCTCCGGGTAAGAGGCCGGCACGCTACCCCTACACCGTGAAGCCGGCAGCAATATTGATAGGAGGGGAAAGAGAAATTGCCGAATAACTATATAAATTTTAGTTGTAGTGTAAAATATTGTACATGTCAAAGTTATGTAAAATATAAATTCCAATATTTTATGTTTTCTACATTTTTATTTTATTGTAAGAACAATAATAATAATAATAATAATAATAATAATAATAATAATAGTGGTGGGGGTGGTGGTGGTCAATAAACCACAATGTATCAATGGATCAGAAACATTAATTTCGAACAGGAAAGTAGATATCGGGAACAAAAAAGAAAGAAGAGAAAATCTAAACTCTAGGAACAAAATTCTACGGACACATTCAAAATAATAAATCCCAACAGACTCACAGAACAAAGAGTCGAATTCTGTGAAAACAGGAGTAAAGCAGAAACAGGCCCTATGAAATGGATCAGTGGAATCAAAAACTACCTCAAATTGACAGGAATCACAAGAACACGTAGAAACAGGGAGAACTTTAGATCTATGATTCACAAATGGCAAGTTGGCCAGGCAGACAAAGCGAAGGAAACGACCGGATCATCTTGGACCAAAGCGAGAAGCCCATAAAAAGAATGTAAGAAATCTGGGCACAAAGGAAGGCAAACAAGCCCTGTAAGTAAGCCCAGCGCGGATATACAAAATAACATCCGCATCCGCTCCGCAATTCCGTCATCCGCACCCGCATCCGCGAATATCATAAATATGTACCTACAGTATATGACACCCAATAGTTGAATACAATAGGCCTGACACCTGGCACCACATCCCCTACAGTCACAGGTTTATGAGGGACTTGCTCGTGCTACATCAACCGACGTATCGACCTTGGTTCCTTTCTTCCACTAATTGCGGCCAGAAGCCAGTTAGACTTTGGTCAAATTTACGGCTTTACGATCTCAAGGCCCTATATATCACCATTCTCCCACATCAATGTCAAACGTCAAGGGTCGCATACAGTTTGTATCCGCCAAGACACTAACTTCGCGGATATCCGCATCCGAGCAGGGGTCTACCTATAACTAGTTTCCTTCGCTCTAAATGGGCTTATTCGCAAATAATAATAATAATAATAATAATAATAATAATAATAATAATAATAATAATAATAATAATAATAATAATAATAATAATAATAATAATAATAATAATAATAATAGGTGGTGTGAAAATGGGAAACCACAAAAAACCATCTTCAGGGCTGCCGACGGTAGGGTTCGAACCCACTATCTCCCGAATGCAAGCTGATAGTTACGTGACCCAAACCACTCGGCTATTTTCTCGGTAATAATAATAATAATAATAATAATAATAATAATAATAATAATAATAATAATAATAATAATAATAATAATAATATAAATATAATTTCGTGTGGCTATTTCTAGCCGAGTGCAGCCCTTGTAAGGCAGACCCTCCGATGAGGGTGGGCGGCATCCGCCATTTGTAGGTAACTACGTGTTATTGTGGTGGAGGATAGTGTTATGTGTGGTGTGTGAGTTGCAGGGATGTTGGGGACAGCACAAACACCCAGCCCCCGGGCTATTGGAATTAACTAACAGAGGTTAAAATCCCCGACCCGGCCAGGAATCGAACCCGGGACCCTCTAAACCGAAGGCCAGTACGCTGACCATTCAGCCAACGAGTCGGACATAATAATAATAATAATAATAATAATAATAATAATAATAATAATAATAATAATAATGTCCGCCTCTGTGGTGTAATGGTTAGTGTGATTACCTGCCACCCCCGGAGGACCGGGTTCGATTCCCGGCTCTGCCACGAAATTTGAGGTAGGAGAGCTGGAACGGGGTCCACTCAGTCTCGGGAGGTCAACTGAGTAGAGGTGGGTTCGATTCCTACCTCAACCATCCTGGAAGTGGTTTTCCGTGGTTTCCCACTTCTTCTCCAGGCAAATGCCGGGATGGTACCTCAATTAAGGCAACGGCCGCTTCCTTCCCTCTTCCTTGTCTATCCCTTCCAATCTTCCCTTCCCCCACCTAGGCCCCTGTTGAGCATAGCAGGTGAGGCCGTCTGGGTGAGGTACTTGTCATTCTCCCCAGTTGTATTCCCCGACCCAGAGTCTGAAGATCCAGGACACTGCCCTTGAGGCGGTAGAGGTGGGATCCCTCGCTGAGTCCGAGGGAAAAAACCCCTGGAGGGTAAGCAGCTTAAGAAAAAGATAATAATAATAATAATAATAATAATACCGAAGAAGAGATTTGATAATAATGACGCTCCAACCTACTGTACTTTCATTAATCACCATAAAACAGAACTGGAACGTAATTATTCAGTTTTACAAATCAACACAGGGCACGGACTTTTTCTTTCCGAAGTTAAGCACCATGGTGTCATTTGGAACAACATGCTGTGAGATGAGGCTGAGTTTCAGTTGTTTAGGAGACTCATGTGGAAATGTTTGAAATTGAGGAATGCCAAATGTAATCCTGTGACAATGGAACGGCGTTATCTCCAAGCCTCAGCCTCTACTGGCAGCACTTGCGGTTCCATAGCCTAGCCATTCAATTGCAACAACTAATTCACAGACTTTCTTTTGAAATTTGATGTAGTTTCCTTGCTTCGATGTTAGGGTTCAAAAGAGCCTGGAAACCTCCAATTGAATAACAGTAAATCCGAACAATCAAGTAAATACATAATGCTTTAATAGCTCGTACATAGTTACTTGATCTTAATCATTCTAACCCGAACAGTAGGCTTACGGAGATATCATAATCGTTCAACAATGAAATCACAATAGTGCGTACTAGGCTATCAGAATAAAGTTTTAAATCGCAAACAACGACGTACTTGAGATAGGTTTCATAGATCAACAATTTAATGAGGACAATTTTAATTTCATTTTGATTTATTTATTCATAACCCGGATGTCTGCATCAATGTTGGAAAGCTCTTCTGTCATTTTGCGTGACCTCAGTCTATATCCATCTTCTGTTTTTCGGGGGCCGAGAATTTTCCTCAGGATTCTTCTTTCTTCTTTTAAAATGTTTTCTAGGTCACCTTTCCCATTTATTATAAGGGTCTTGCTGGCATACAAGACTTCGGGCTTGATTACCGTATTATAGTGTCTGGTCTTTGCATGGCGGTACAAGCACTATTTATTGTATATGATGTAAACCTTGCCGTAGGCTTTCCGAATTTCTTGTAGGCGAATTTTCTGACCAGCCTTCTCGCCTCCCGTTGGTTGAAGTATTTCTTCCAAGTACTTGAAATGTGGTACTCGGTTGATTTGCCCATATGTCGTGTCCAAATTTTGGATGTCAAGTTTTGAGCAGAAGAACTTGGTCTTTTCAAAGGAAATTTGTAGGCCAACCTTTCCAGCACATTCGCTAAGGGTTTCAGTTTAACGACTGTGACTATATCATTTGTCAGTATGGCCAGGTCATCTGCAAAAGCGAGGCATGATATCTCAATACCGTCTTTGGGTCGTCCTAGTCGTATGGGGCGCCAGTATCCCATGTCTTTCAATACCTTCTCCCACTCGTGGATGACTGCCTAGGACGAGGTTTAAAAGAAGCGGAGATAAGCCGTCATCTTGTCGGACGCCAGTTTTAAACGGGAGTGGTTCAGAGATCTCCCCCATGAATTTAACTTTGGAGATAGTGTTAGTGAGTGTTGCTTTGATGAGGATGAGGGTCTTGGAATCAAGCCCCAGTTCCTCAAGAATAACGTAGAGAGACTGTCGATCAACCGAGTTGTACGCTTTCCTGAAGTCAACAAAAATGCAGATGACCGGTTTGTTCCTCAATGCTTTGTATTTAAGTGTTGCCTTCAAGTTGAATAACCGAGCTCGATAGCTGCAGACGCTTAAGTGCGGCCAGTATCCAGTATTCGGGAGATAATAGGTTCGAACCCCACTGTCGGCAGCCCTGAAAATGGTTTTCCGTGGTTTCCGATTTTCGCGCCAGGCAAATGCTGGGGCTGTACCTTAATTAAGGCCACGGCCGCTTCCTTCCCACTCCTAGCCTTTCCTGTCCCATCGTCGCCAGAAGACCTATCTGTGTCGGTGCGACGTAATGCAACTACTGGACTGGACTCAAGTTGAATATTTGTTCTGCACACGAGCGACCAGGACGGAAGCCTGCTTGATATTCGCCAATACTTTGTTCAAGTTGTTCTTGCGTTCTCTTCAAAAGGCAAGCTGAAAGAATTTTGTATGCCACTTGGAGAAGAGAAATGCCCCTGTAATTGTTTACGTCAATCTTATCTCCCTTTTTGTGTAATGCGTGGATGAGGGCGCACTTCCAGTCCTGAGATAATTCTTCCGAGTGCCAGATATCTGTAATGATTTGAGTGAGATTATTATTATTATTATTATTATTATTATTATTATTATTATTATTATTATTATTATTATTATTATTAGTATTATTATTATTATTATTATTATTATTATATATGCAATCGCAGAGAAAGCAGGACTCAGGATCTAATATGAAAAGACAGAGTACATATAACACAAACATTATAAAGAAAAAATATCTGGAAACAAAGTATGGGAAAGAAAAAAGATCAGATAAATTTAAATATCTCCGTGAATGGATGCATCTGAATGGGCTTGATAAAGAAGCAAATACGGGAAGGACCATACAAATGGAGTTAGGCTATAGATTAGTACAGAACAGATACAGCAAAAGAACGATATCTTACAGGACATAGATCAGACCCTACACCAGGGCCTCTCAGGGTGCATGCGCGTGGTGCATGCACTGTGCACGGTGCAAAAGACGACTTGGTTTGGTTGACCAGAGTGCAGACCCCCCACTCCTCGATTTGGAGCAATAGCGCTTACTTTCTCTTTCCTCACGCCTGTCTCGCTCGCTCCGCCTGTCTCCCTCTGCCCCATTTGCGCCGTAGCGCTCCAAATCCGGGCTGACTTGAGCCGAGTATAGGCGAGTTGAGCCGAGCTTAGCCGAGTAGCCCAGAGACGAAGCGTTGATCCGAGCCATGCCGAGCGGCAGCGATGCACAGTGCACGGAGCTCTTGCGCCTCTATCTGCACGCGTGAGATTTTGGGCGTTTGAGAGGCCCTGCCCTACACCATGGTTATCAAGCCGCAGGGACTTTACAGTTCAGAATGTCTAATACTGAATAAGAAAGGACAAATGGATGAGAGAATCTTGAGAAAGATCTTAGATCCCGGTAAAAGAAAGGATGGTACATGGGGGAAGAGGAGAAATGAAGATCTATACAGACAGACAAACAGAGAAGATCACAGACACCATACGTAAGAGGAGACTGAAGTTTTATGGGCACAATAATGAACGAGAGTCGACCATCAAAGAAATTCTCTAACTACATCATCAAATTAAAAGCAACTACTAAATGGGTAGAAGAAACAAGAATAGATATGTAGGAAGTTGGCATGAATCCGAAAGAAATATTTAATGGACATGTGTTTCGAGCTGAAATTGATAAATTCAAGGGGTTCCAGGAATAGCAAAATGAAAAGTCCAAGAACATATGGTCAGAGGAGAGGAAGAGCGAAATTATGAAGAGGTTCTGGGAAAAGAAAAAAGGACTAACCGTGGTCCAAAGGAGCCAAAATTGAAGAAAGCAGAAAAATCATCATCATCATCATCATCTGTTTACCCTCCAGGTTCGGTTTTTCCCTCGGACATAGCGAGGGATCCCACCTCTACCGCCTCAAGGGCAGTATCCTGGAGCTTCAGACTCGTGGTCGGGGGATACAACTGGGGAGTATGACCAGTACCTCGCCCAGGCGGCCTCACCTGCTATGCTGAACAGGGGCCTTGTGGAGGGATGGGAAGATTGGAAGGGATAGGCAATGAAGAGGGAAGGAACCGGCCGTGGCCTTAAGTTAGGTACCATCCCGGCATTCGCCTGGAGGAGAAGTGGGAAACCACGGAAAACCACTTCCAGGATGGCTGAGGTGGGAATCGAACCCACCTCTACTCAGTTGACCTCCCGAGGCTGAGTGGACCCCGTTCCAGCCCTCGTACCACTTTTCAAATTTCGTGGCAGAGCCGGGAATCGAACCCGGGCCTCCGGGTGTGGCAGCTAATCACGCTAACCACTACACCACAGAGACGGACAAAGCAGAAAAATAATAGTATAATATTTACAAATTGCAATCATTATAAAATATCAAAGCTATCTTGCGGAACACATTTATAACAATAATCACAACTTTTTAGGGATCGAAAAAGACATGAAATTAATTGTCAAAGGTAATCATGGATTTGAACTAAATACCCGCAAAAACATTGAGATATTCCTGGAGCAAGTAACGGAACCTGATGAAATTTTAAATGAAGTAGTCGCAAGCAACATATTGTTTACAACCTTGAGGTGACGCATTATCAAGTACTTCCAGCGTGCCACGTATTTAAAGCTGAACGCCTATCTAATACTAGATCAACAGCCTGAACACGAGGATTATCCAGCCCTTTCTGTGGTATGTCATATACGATTTTTTACAACTTCATTATTAAGTTTTATATGTATTGTGTGCATACATTTACACTTGTTCTTTTCTTTTTCTTATTTTACAGTTGATCTCAACAGGACTCCATTTTAACTGTTTAAAACTTGTTTTAACTAAATGTAACAACACACTCATGTCAAATCAAATGTTTCCAAAATAATTTCAACCCTGATGATGGACCCTAGAGTCCGAAAACCAGTTTTGATATAAAAATTTAGTGTGCTGATACGATTGTAGATGATTAATTATAATAATTATATTTACAAGGTCTAGAATGTCTTTCATGAGCCTTACCATTTTCTGAACATACCCATTTTCCTTTCGATTTATCGGAAGTCTGTATCTCCCCTTTAGGTGGAGTCAGAAATGCATTATTTGTACGCATGCATGTTGTAAGCCAACGGCAGTGGCCGTGTTGAAACACCGGAACCCGTGAGATCTCCGAAGTTAAGCAACATTGGGCGTGGTCAAGATTTGGATGGGTGGCCACGCGCTGTGGCTGGGGGATAATGGAATGGAGGAGCGGAAAGGAACTGGCCACCCGACCGTACATGAACTCCGGCTAAGGTACACCTCTGCGGAGGTTCGGACCTGCCTTCGGGCAGAATACACCCTTAGCTTACCATGTCGTAAAAGACCACTAAGAGGAAACAAGCAAGGAATCGGCACTCGCACTCTCGTCTTCTAAGCTCAGAAACATAGCCATGGTTTTATGCTTTACCGTGCAGTGGAGAAAATATACAAGTGTGATTTTTACTTCATAAAAATGACGGCAATGGAAACAGCTTTCCATTTCAGACGGTCTGTAGTGCTCTCTTATAGAACATTTTTACTGATATTATACTCTATAGTTGAATAAACGTAGGTATTAAGCCTTGTGGTCCGACTCATTGGCTGAATGGTCAGCGTAGAGGTTTTCGGTTCAGAGAGTCCCGGGTTCGACTCCCGGCTGGGTCGGGGATTTTAATCACCTCTGATTAATTCTCCTGGCCCGGGGACTGGGTGTTTGTATTTTTCCCAACACTTTCCTCTTCATATTCAGACAACACACTACACTACCAACCACCACAAAAACACACAATAGTGATTACATCCCTCCATATAGGGTTGGCGTCAGGAACGGCGTCTGGCCGTAAAACAGGGCCAAATCCACATGTGCGACACAGTTTGCACCTGCGACTCCACAGGTGTAGGGAAAGCGTCAGAAAAATAAGAATAATAATAAGAAGAAGGTAGTAAGCCTTGTGTTCAAGAGCGCATGAAAAACGACTGACAACGCGTGCTATTTCCCCAGGTGATGTTTGGAGAGTCGAGTGGAGAGGACGAGGTGCCTGACCGAGTTTAATATTACTTCCACTTACTTGTGCCAGGCTCCTCAATTCCATGTTTTCTATGCGACCTCCCTTACACAACTTTTATTATCGTCGAACCTGTGCCCTTGAGGGTGGGAGAATATAATAAATCTGTAGTATCCCGTGTCTGCCGTAAGAGAAAAAATAGAAGTTGTGATCAGTCACAGCCTTTCACCTTCGGAGCGTTGGTGGGCGACCATGGGTTCACTAGCTGAGATTGAGGTTTCTTCTTCTTACTTGTATCCGGCTGTCACTTTCATCCTTCCTATCCGATCTCCCTTGCTCAACACTTGTTCTCTTCCTACACGATGGTCTCAGGATTGCGAAGCCTAGGAGTCTTTCGGTTTCATGCCCTTAGTAGCCTATATATAGCTTTATATCTCGAAGGGTCGTCTCTTCTGCTTTCTCTCTTGCGATTCTGATTAAAGTTCAAAGGGCATGATTCCCTAGCTGTACTATTTCTTAAAAAGACGATCACCACCGCTACCAACATCACTAACTGTTCCGACTTCGATGGTATTTTATCGCCTTTTCAGCCGATACTTTTATTCCACAAAATATCAAACTTCCTCTACCTCCTACGATTAGAAAAAATGAAATGGCGTATGGCTTTTAGTGCCGGGAGTGTCCGAGGACAAGTTCGGATCGCCAGACGCAGGTCTTTTGATTTGACAGCCGTAGGCGACCTGCACGTCGTGATAAGGATGAAATGATGATGAAGACGGCACAAACACCCGGCCCCGTGTCAGGGAAATAAACTAATTATGGTTGAAATTCCCGACCCCACCGGGAATCGAACCCGGGACTCCTGTGCGCAAAGGCCAGCACGGTAACCATTTAGCCATGGAGCCGGACTCCAACGATTAGAGTTGGTAAAGGCCGATTACCTCATTGCTGCCGAGTGCAGGATTGATTCCAGCTGAAATCGCAGTTCAAATGAGACAGCTTGGAATTGTGAGCTTACTTCAGGACAATATTTATGGCACCCCTGCGTTTCTTATACTTAAAAGCAATGAAGGGCATTAACTTCTTCTTCTTTTCTTCTTTGTCTAGACTAAATTTTATCCCACGTAGCAGCGTCGGCTCTTCTACAATTTGTCTCCATGTTGCACGGTCTGCAGCATCTTCTTGTTTCACGTTGGCCGCTCGCAAGTTTTCCTTGATTTGATCAAGCCATAGTCTCTTGGGTCTTCCTCGGGATCTCCTGTCTGCTGTGTCGAGTTGTAATGGTCCTTCTGTCACTGCGTCCTTGCTATCCCGTAGTGCATGTCCGCACCATTTCATGCGAGCTTCCTGCATTTTATTCAGGATTTGGTATGACGCCAAGAATTTTTCTTACTTCGACATTGGTGACATACTGACACTTGTTAAGCCAATGGACCAAAACAGCATATTTATTTCCGTACACTGCAGCATTATTTTACTCACATCTGTTGACTTCTGGCCAACATCTACATGAAAAACTCATTACTTGTCGGTCGACAGTGGCACCCGCAGGATGGCATCTTAGCCTTCAGGGACAAAACTGATCGGTGTATCAGCGACCCAACAGTCCGGTTTGAATCTCACGCATATCAACCTAGGAAGGCCATTGAAGAAACGAAGAGAATAGACCATCCTACCATTATATTCTATCGTCGAGAACATGGACTTCGTAATAAAAAGTAATAGGTCTGCTTATAGGAGCAAGGGGAACAATTCCAAGACTTTTGAGAAATTCTGTGCGAAATTTTACCTTTCAGTATCACTAAAAAACAGTGTGGTTTTGTCAGCCCTAAAAAGTTTTCTTTCAATACTAACAACCCCCTGTAAGTCGAAGCTTTATCATTCCCTGTAATAATTAAGAGGGGAATTCCTCAAGACCTTTATATTTTCTTATATATATCAACGATACCTGTAAAGAAGTGGAGTCAGAAATAAAGATTTTTGCTGATGTACAGAGTAATAAATAAGTTACAAGATTGTGAGCAACTGCAAAATGACCTCGATAATGTTGTGAGATGGTCAGCAGGCAATGGTATGAGGATAAACGGGGTTAAAAGTCAGGTTGTGAGTTTCACAAATAGGAAACGTCCTCTCAGTTTTAATTACTGCTTTGATGGGGTTAAATAAGTTCCTTTCGGGGATCATTGTAAGTACCTAGGTCTTAATATCAGGAAAGCTCTTCATTGGAGTAATCATATAGATATGATTGTAAATAAAGGGTACAGATCTCTGCACATGGTTATGAGGGTATTTAGGGGTTGTAGTAAGGATGTAGAGAGGGCATATAAGTCACTGGTAAGACCCCAAATAGAGTATGGTTCCAGTGTATGGGACCCTCGCCTGGATTACTTGATTCAAGAACTGGAAAAAATCCAAAGAAAAGCAGCTCGATTTGTTCTGGGTGATTTCAAACAAAAGAGTAGTGTTACAAAAATGTTGCAAAGTTTGGGCTGGGAAGACTTGGGAGGAAGGAGACGAGCTGCCCGATTGTGGTATGTTCCGAGCTGTCAGTGGACAGATGGCGTGGAATGACATCAGTAGATGAATAAGTTTGAGTGGTGTCTTTAAAAGTAGGAAAGATCACAATATGAAGATAAAGTTGAATCAAGTGGACAAATTGGGGGAAATATTCGTATATAGGAAGGGAAGTTAGGGATTGGGATAACTTGCCAAGGTAGATGTTCAATAAATTTCCAATTTCTCTGTAATCATTTAAGAAAATGCTAGGAAAACAACAGATAGGGAATCTGCTACCTGGGCGACTGCCCTAAATGCAGATCAGTAGTGATTGAATGATTGATTGATTGATTGATTGATTGATTGATTGATTGATTGATTGATTGATTGATTGATTGATTGATAGGTGAGGGTGGGGTACTGGGGTACGGGGTAGAGCTACTCAGCACAGCTGTTATCGTGAAGAATATGCAAGCCTGTGAAACTACATAGCATTGTGATAGGTACCCAGGTAGGTAGGCCTACTCATCGAACATGCTTCTGCATTGAGTATGGAAAAGCCGGAGGAAGTTACCCTCGGTGTAGTCACTTGTTAGGGCCATGATTAGAACTTCGGTTCTCCGGCAGCTTCTTTTTCCCTGTCATACCCAGCACTGGACTTAACGCTTCGCTACAAAGATGTGTATTCCTAGATCGCTAATTATAGCTGTTTGCCTCATTCTATATGCAGAAGCCTCACTTTCTTTTAAAAGATTAGAAGAGAGCTGAAGCAGACGGCAATGCATCATTTTCTATTCCAGGAGTGTATATCTCCATGCTTCATTAATTTTCTTTGTCGCGGAGAGCCAGCGTGTAAAAAGATGCAAGAGCCTTTTATGCCCTCAAGTGTGAAGTTCAGCACTAGATGTGTCCGATACAAATGAGGGGTTAATAAATGATGTCTCCACAGGTTACCAGCCTTCCAGGTTGGTTATCCAAGAGCTAAATTACTGAAAGGAGAGAGAGATATAACTTGTTAAGTGCGGTATATCATATTACCTAAAATGATACAATGTTACTTAGTTTAAGGTCTCAGCGTCACTCTGTAGAAATGAGCAATAAATTCGTCCGATATCGGTGTAATGTCGGCCATGAGCCAAGAAGAAGCTTATTTTAAATCGAATGTGGACACACTGTGTACTTAATTAGGGTACCCGTTAGTGTACATCGGTAAACAGGAGTTGTTTGTGTTTGTTACATGTCGAGTTACTCTGAAAGAAGAATCAAACTTCTATGGGTCAGTATTCTCGCAGTTCGGGAGTGCTTTGTTGTTTTGAAGATTCCTGGAAAACTGTTAAAAATATGTACGTATGCCCAACTCTTTGCGGGTATGAAATCAGGTAAATATTCCTAGCGAGTTTTTACGACCGGATGCCCTTCCCGACTTCAACCCCATCAGAGGAGTTAATGAAATGAAATGAATGTCGTGATATATATGATCGTAGGAACGGAGAGGGTGAAACCCGGTGCCGGCACTTTGCTTACTCCTGGCGAATAGCACCAAGGGATCTGTTCGAGGCTTAACGTTTGTGGATCCGTGGTAGAGTGTCGGCCTCCGGGTCCCAAGATAGTGGGTTCAAACCCGGCAGAGGTAGTCGAATTTTTGAAGGGCGGAAAAAAGCCCATTCGACACTCCATGTCCTACGATGTCGGCATGTAAAAGATCTCTGGTGATACATTTGCTATTTACCCGATAAAATTCATTAAATCTCAGCCATAGACGCCCAAGAGAGATCCGGTTTACTCTGTCTGCCATCTAGCGGACCTAGAGTAAAACGGAACGTCGAAATTGACGAACAGACAGCCAGATGGCGTCAAATCGAAATGTCTGCAAACGGTAGCTGAGGCCATACGATTATTATTATTATTATTATTATTATTATTATTATTATTATTATTATTATTATTATTATTATTATTATTAACGTCACCATCAACAGCGGCATATGGCTCACTCCATATGAACACTGCGAAGTGTTTTGGAATTGAATCCAGGCTTTTGACACGCAATCCAGTGATTAGACATTGTATACCATCACCTCTCCTACCCTCATGCCCAACATTTTGATGGTGACTTTTTCTCGACTGACGGGACTCGAACCGGCTAACATTGGTGTCAGACCATATAGACTTGATGCCGTTAACGATCATGACCAACAGGCGGGCAAAACCCGTTAACGATATCGAAATTAAAGTAGGCATGCGTTTGAATCCAGTATCTGAGCTACACACATACACACTCCAGTTCAATCCGTTCAGCTGCTTTTACTGTACACCAACCTGTGGAAAAAACGGACAGGAGACTAGCAGACAGACCCACACAAATCCTATGCAATTTGATTTAGGCCTATACAGATAAAAGTGATCCGTGTTTCTTTACTTTTATATAGGAGATTCCAAATTCCTATTTTCACGTCTGTAAAACTTTACATTATATGTATACTCTTGATATATTCACTTCAAAAATTCACCCCTTTTTCACTCCTGCTCATCCCCCGTTAAGTGGATTTTCCGTAAATAAGAAAATACGTGTTTATTTTTAAAGTAGATTCCAAATACCAATTTTTACCTCTGTAAACTTAAATTTTTGAGATATAGAGGTATTCATTTAAACAATTCACCACCCCTTTTCACCCCTTTAGCGGCAGAATATCTAGGAAACCTCCCTTATTGAGCGCCTACACTGCAATATAAATGAATACGCAAAATTTCATTCCTTTATATCCAATAGATTTGGCTAGGCGTTCATTAGAGAGAGTCGGAATTAACCTTTTATATAGAGATGTGTGGTGTTATATGGGCCAAAGAATGTATTTTATTGTTATTGCTCATTCAGTTAGTTTGTTCGGCTCCTATGCTGAGTGATCCGCGTTGTATCTTTCTATTCAAAGGGCCTTGAGTTCGATTCTAGGCCGGGTTGGTGATTTTAAAAGCATTTGCTTGATTCCTATAGCTCGAGGGCGGGCTGGCTTTTTTTTCTCGTCTTAATACATTATCTTTATTTACAAACAAGACATCACACTAAACATACAATAGTGAATATATACTTCCATATAGGATTGGCGTCAGGAATGGTATCTGACCTTGTACAGTGACTGGGTTTAAGTCACATACAGTGCCTACCTTAAGTGGTTGGGAAAAGGGCAAGAAGAGGATACACATTCAATGTTATTGGGCTATCGTGATGTAATTAACTGAAAAACATCCCTAAATTTAAAACAGAATTTACTTAAGATCCTATCAATTGCTAATGGGACTTATAGAAATGACAGCTGCCGGAATCTTGTCCCGTAGCTGACAAAGAAAAACTCATCTCTCGACAGTACGAGGATTTCTGGTCACTTAACATGGATCTCCCATCCCTCCTCTCCCTCCCAACCCTGCCCAGCGTCTGAGGTGGGGAACCAACCATTAACTTGGGCTCAGGCCATATTTCTGCTATCTTGTCCTAAAGTTCCCCGTGGTGTAGGGGTAGCGTACCTGCCTCTTACCCGGAGGTTCTTGGTTCGATTCCCGGCCAGGTCAGGGATTTTTACCTGGACCTGAGGGCTGGTTCGAGGTCCACTCAGCCTATGTGATTAGAATTGAGGAGCTATCTAACGGCGAGATAGCGGCCCCGGTCTAGAAAGCCAAGAATAACGGCCGAGGGGATTCGTCGTACTGACCACACGGCACCTCGTAATCTGCAGGCCTTCGGGCTGAGCAGCGGTTGCTTGGAAGGTCAAGGCTCTTCAAGGGCTGTAGTGGCATGGGGTTTAGTTTTGTCCTAAAGTCACATCTTTTAACCGATATTCATTTGAGTGAGGCACTTATTACGGCAATGATCACGGTCATTTGCTAGTCAAAAGCAATTTGTTTTCCATTCTTGAATAGAAATTTATGTATGTTCATTTCGACAATTAATCGCTATCACGTGTCCATTCACCAAGCAATAAAATACATAAAATAAAATACATGTAGCAACCCCTTTTTAAGAATATTTAATTTTTTTATCTGGCAATTCGTATGTATTCATAAGAAATGTTCGTTGCTTGCTATTACACAACAAGAAATACTGTGACATATAGGAAGAGTCTGCACTACAGATGTATGTATGTTGAGTGCTCAGCCCGGAGGCTGATTTGGACCTTAACAGCTCCACCATCAGCCCTTAGGTGGCCAAAGCATCACTGAAGAGGCGTACTAGGGAAGTGAGGAGTGAGGTAGTTACCCGTTGCTTTCCTCAATGGGCCAGAAGTTACTATTACATATCAGTCTGCACCGAAATGCTCGCACCAACCGACCCTATGAGGAACATTTTCACACAATTCACAATATGTACTGGCTGCATAAGGAATAGCATTACTGGCATCACTCACACCTCTGTCACTTTCATGTTGTCAAAGCCAAGGATGGGACCGCCACTGCGGATTACGGAGATGGTTACGTCGCGCATTCCTATCTACAAAATGTCACTGTAAAATTTGTCACAAATGGAACATAATAATTGCTTTTACTTAAATGAAGTGAAAAATCTGCGGCAAATTGAGAAATACCGTCGTTATTGGAGAAATATGAATACACACTTAAGGCCTGTAGACACGACTCCTTTATGTCGTATTCCGCTGCTGGTGTCGTCTTTTGTTAATTTCTTGAGGTCCAGGTCTAGCACCGAGGAATGGGAGTGCTATAATACGTCTGTGGATTCTCATATGACTAGAGCGGCCAGTTCAAACAGCAGAATGGAGGTCAACAGCATTCACGATTTCATTTCGTTCTCCAATGAGGCAAAAGACCATGTTATAGTGATGTGGCTGTAACTCTACGGAAAAACAACTAAGTACTCATTCAACAGCTTAGTGCTGCACATTACCGAGAAATGTCGTAAGTACCACAAAAATGATTTTTGTTGAAAGAAAAATAGCATGACCCCTGGACCAATAAATATTTTTTAAATTTTTGTTCCAACGGAAATAGCATGATCCCTGGACCAAAAAATCACTAGTCCACAGAATTCTTATTATGTACATTGGCCATAGCTTCTCGTCGCCGATTAAATCTTGCATATCGCGATACAATTAAGGAAATTATGTCATTGACAACTGAAGCAAGGAAACGAAAGCAAAGGACTTCAGTGAACACAGACATCACACATGAAATTGTCGAAAGTGTAAGACAAACAAAAGACATACGTGTGTTACCGTGAGCGTAGCACCAAAAGTACTTGTAAAGTAGTAAAGTAGGTATACATAATATTCTCCAAAAATAAAACATTTCTTAATTTACCGCAGATTTTAGACTTCAACTGTGTAAAAGCAATTATTATGTTCCATTTGTGACCAATTTTACAGTGACATTTCGTAGATAGGAATGCGCGACGTACCCCGACAGTAATTAACTGCCCAGGTCTGAACGTGATGACGTTAGAGTACTGTCATTACTTCTTAGTAACACTCATAACATACGCGATTTAAGCGTAAGTGTGAACAGTGGGTATTTACGAGACTTTTTTTCTCCAAACTGTGGTCAGACTGTTGATGAGCGCACCTCGTGTAACATGTCTACCCAGGGCCGGACGAGGAACCTCACAGCAGCTGCTCGCCCACAGCAGCTGCTCGAAGTGACTTCCGTCGGCACGCAAGGGAAACGCAACTCGATGCGCGTTCTCCTCCGCCTTTGATAAACTGTGTTTTTAACAAACATTAGAAGTATACTGGGCCATACTTCTTGGCTTACTATCCTTATCATCAGGGCACGGATGTTTACTTCAGTAATAGGTTAGAATGCAAACTTACTGAAGCAAGTAATAAGTAGAGTCTACCCGCACGACGGTAATGCTATGAGGTTTGCATAAACATTAGGGGTTCGGCCGATTAGAACTACTAGACTTTATGTTACTCCAACTGCATTACGTTAGAGCGGGCTAGTCGACATATCCTACTAAGTAATTTTGTTACTAAACTAGCTGATGTACCCGTGCTTCGCTACGGGATTCTCAGAAAGACTGACTTAGTGGTTTTCCTAACTGAATTCAACATAGATAATTACAAAACGTCAGTAGGAATGTAGCGATTGAAAGCAATGTTATCATATAAAATACTCGATCAAATGAAAAACCGCACACTTTCGCACTTTCAACGAACAGTACTACGGTGCCGATCTAACAGTCCAAAGTCCCAGAGCTGGAATGACCAGGTCGCAGACTGCCGTGAACACTCCTCTGCCATTATTCCGTTAAATATGCACACTGCTCATTCCAATCAGTGTCTCAGAGTAGGGACTGAATAGCTCGAATGCTATGATGAACCAGTGTGTTACATACCAGTAGTATCAGAAAATTTATGAACCAGAGGAGTGGCATGCTAAAGAAGAAATCTAACTCCCCGGCTACTTCCCGCCAATATTCAGGCAGGCTGTTACACTCGGTACGACCGGGCGAGTTGGCCGTGTGGTTATAGCCACGCAGCTGTGAGCTTGCATCCGGGAGAGGGTGGATTCGAACACCACTGCCCGCAGGCCTGAAGTTGGTATTCGGTGGTTTCCCATTTTCACACAAGGTAAGTGCTGGGGCTGTACATTAATTAAGGCAAAGGCCCCTTTCTACACACCCCTAGACCTTTCCTATCCCATCGTCGCCATAAGACCTACCTGTGTCGGTGCGACGTACAGCAAATTAAAAAAAAAAACTCGGTACGCAGCAGTAAGCCTATCTATCGGAGATGAGTGGAAACAGAAGACACAAAGCACATCACAACAAACAATGGTCAATGTGATGTTATTATTGATTAATTTTATGAGCTTTCTATACTGTAGGCCTTCACATTAGTTTTCTTTCGGCTTTGAAATATTAGGGCGTCTTAAAAAATTATTTATATCGTAGACTGTACTTCATTTTTCTCAGACTTTACACACCGATTTTCATTAAATTCTGTTTACCCATTTTCTCGTGACTCAGCGCTGATATGGACTTAGTAACAAAAATCCAAATTCATGAATATCTCTGTGATTATAGGCGGTGCGGTAACAATGTATAAGACATAATTGATCAGAAATGTAATAAATTACTACGTTACTGCTACTAACTTACTACATAACTAAAGTTATGTTAGTTACACATTGAGACGGCGGTGGTTAGTTATGTAGTATTTACCGATACGACCACTAATAACAAATATTTGAGAATTACATTTCAAGCCTTCACCTAAACTACCATTTTACTCAGCGCGAATAAAATTATTGATGGCCTAGATTATAGCAACTTATTCCCCGACTTTGCATACCAATGTTCATTAAGATACGACCACTAATAACAAATATTTAAGAATTAAATTTTAGGCCTTCCCTAAACTACCATTTTTCTTCTCTTGAATACAATTTTTTATAACCTAGATTGTAGCTACTTATTCCCCGTCTTTGTATACCGATTTCCATTAAGATACGACCACTAATAACAAATATTTGGGAATTAAATTTTAGGCATTCCCCTAAACTACCATTGCACTCTACGTGAATACAGTTATTGATGGCCTAGATTATATCTACTTATTACCGCGACTTCACATACCGATTTTCGTTAAGACACGACCACTAATAACATGAGTATTTAATAATTAAATTTCAGGCCTTCCCCTAAACTACCATTTCACCCAGCGTGAATAAAATAATTTATAGCCTAGATTGTAGCGGTTCATCACCCGACTTTACATACCGATTTTCATTAAATTCGCTTCAGCCGTTTTCTCGTGATGCGTGTACATACATACAGACAGACAGAAATTACGGAAAAGTAAAAAGTGCATCTTTGTTACTGTGGTCATGGCCGATACAGAAATACCATTCTTTTCAAATTCTGAGCAATGTACAGACAAAACTCTTATTTTATATATATAGATAGATTACATTTCAGGCCTTCCCCTAAACTACCATTTCACTCAGTGCGAATAACATTACTGACAGCCTAGATTATAGCGACCTATTCCCCGACTTTGCATACCAATTTTCGTGAAGATACGACCACTAATAAAATAAATATTTGACAATTAAATTTTAGTCCTTCCCCTAAACTACCATTTTTCTCAGCGTGTATAGCCTATATTGTAGCGAATTATTTCCCATCTTTGTCTAGCGATTTTCATTAAGACACGACCACTAATAACATAAATATTTGAGAATTAAATTTCAGGCCTTCCCCTAAACTACCATTTCACTCAGCGTGATTAAAATAATTTATAGCCTTGATTATAGCGGTTAATCACCCGACTTTACATTCCGATTTTTATTAAATTCTCTTCAGCCGTTTTCTCGTGATGCGTGTACATACATATATACAGACAGACAGACAGACAGACAGACAGACAGACAGACAGACAGACAGACAGACAGACAGACAGACAGACAGACAGACAGACAGACAGACAGACAGACAGACAGACAGACAGAAATTACGGAAAAGTAAAAAATGCATTTTCTTGTTACTGTGGACATGAGCGATACAGAAATACCATTCTTTTCAAATTCTGAGTAATGTACAGACAAAACTCTTATTTTATATATACAGATAATTTTGTTAGCAGGAAATGTCGACTAGCCCGCTCTAACGTAATGTAGTGAGAGCAACATAAATTCTAGGGGTTTTAATGGGCCGAACCCCTAATGTTTATGCAAATCTCATAGCATTACCGTCGTGCGGTCTACTTATTACTCGGTTCAGTAAGTTTGCATTCTAACCTATTACTGCATAAACATCCGTGCCCTACCTTATCTTTCCAGTTTCCAGTCACCTCACTGCTTCTTGCTATAGAGGAGAGACTCGCCCTGTGAATACGCATGAAAAAAAAAAAAAAAAGGTTCCAACAATCCTATCGTCCATATTCCACTGTTTATGCGTATCAGGGCGAGTGCCTAATTTTCAAAAGAAGACCGTGTTTGTGTTTATGTCTGACAGAGTCACATTTACACGATGTAGAAAAATATAAATATTATCTTTGTCTTCGAGGATCCCACAGGAACTCCTTAAAGTGCCGATAGCCAACGATACGGACTTGTGACATTCAAACATACTAACGCCATAATCACAGTTAGGATAGAACATAAGACCTCGGGAGCAGGACAATGACTAACCGTGTCAATGAGGTCGGCAAATTTAAGATACTCGTATCATGTGCGTTGTCGGTTAGCATTTGCAAATGTTTAAAATAAATGAGTAAATAGATGGAACAAGTGATTGTGACAACACTGGCCTTAAAATAACAACAGTCTTAGCTAAATGGACGTCTCGTTGGCTGAATGATCGGTGTACTGGCCTTCGGTTCATAGGGTACCGGGTTCAATTTTAACCTTCACTGGTTAATTCCAGTGGCCCGGGGTCTGGGTGTTTGTGCTGTCCCCAACATCCCTGCAACTCACACACCACACATAACACTATCCTCCACCACAATAACACGCAGTTACCTACACATGGCAGATGCCGTCCACCCTCATCGGAGGGTCTGCCTTACAAGGGTTGCACTCGGCTAGAAATAGCCACAAGAAATTATTATATCACATTTCTCTGAAAGGTCAAAGTGAAGCCATACATGGAAAAGGGGCACCCCTGTCCCAGTCAAATGAATGAACCACTAACGAGCACACGACCAGGTACTGGCTTACAATATTAATTACCGACTAAGTAAATAATTCAAATGTTATTCCAAACTGTGTGTACAATTTCATAGGTCGCTCAACATCTGGGCAACGATATGCGCGTAACATCACCAGAATAACTCATTTCACGTATTTCGTCGACTGGATACTGTTCGTCTAATTACATTGGTAAACAAAACAAAATAAAAATATAACTTTGTACTTTACAAAAGTAGTCACTTGCAACCAAAAAGGGCCTGAGGGCCTAGAATATGTTAGAACACTTTAATTAGCTCTTGGCTGCACTGTATATTTCCATATACCGGCATATGGAATTCTTCCCTGTACACTCTAACTCACTGACTTATTCACTGGAACGTTCCTGGTGTTTCTTCGTTTATGGTCTACTTCTCGAGGAAACTCTATCACATTCCAGCAATAGTAAGCAACCTCAGATGCTTTCCACTTGCCCTGATACCAAGAGTAAACAGCATGCAGTTTTCTTATAACTTCGATATCTGTAACTTCCTTGTCCGTTTGACGTTTCCTCGATTCATCCATCACTTACTCAAGGGCAAGCAAATTTCTGTACAGTGAAGACGTACGTAACTTATGTATTACGCTTGGATTTCATGTTGGAATATAAATTTCGTCAGCATATGAGTAGGTGTTATTTTTCAATATTTACTAAAATATACAAACAAACAAAACTGGTTTCCCGTTTTTACTTCCAAGCAAATGCTGGGTCAGTTCCTATTCATAGACCACAATGTAGCCAACTAAAGAAAAAAAAAGCCTTGAAAAACAAGTTCGATTATATGATTGTATTTTACCCAGATGTTGGATGTGGCATTAGTAAATACTTGGAGGGTCTACCAAACTGCCAATGACGAAGATAATGATCTCTGCTAGATGTACGAAGGAAGATAGAGTTAGCGTACCTTTATAGAACGTCAGGTACAACACCCAAGCGCAGAGGCCATGAAAGCAGCAAACTCCTAGCGGACAGAGTAAGCACAGAGGTCAGTTTGATTCAGGTATCATTTCATTGCATCGATTGCAACTCAAAGAAGGTGCGGACATTGCAAGAAGACGACGATACGAGTTTGTGTACATTGCGAAGTGTCACTTCACGAAAAATGCTATGTTCCATACCACACTTGATGAACGTTAACTGCCGGGCTGAGTGGTTGAGGCGCTGGCCTTCTGACTCCAACTTGGCGGCTTCGATCCTGATTCAGTCCGGTGGTATTTGAAGGTGCTGAAATACGTCAGCCTCGTGTCGGTAGATTTACTGGCACGTAAAAGAACTCATGTAGGACTGGATTCCAATACCTCGGAGTCTCCCAAAACCGTAACAGTAGTTAGTCGGACGTAGAAACAAATAACATTATTAAAACGTTAGCTACCGGGCGAGTTGGCCGTGCGGTTAGAGGCGCGCGGCTGTGAGCTTGCATCCGGGAGATAGTGGGTTCGAATCCCACTGTCGGCAGCCCTGAAGATGTTTTTCCGTGTTTTCCCATTTTCACACCTTAATTAAGGCCACGGCCGCTTCCTTCCAACTCCTAGGCCTTTCCTATCCCACCGTCGCCATAAGACCTATCAGTGTCGGTGCAACGTAAATCCACTAGCAAAAAAAACCGTTAGCTGCCATAAATGTGAATGCCTAACTTATTTTTCACATTTCATCGGACTCGAAGGTTTATTTCTTGTGGCATAATTCCGCTTTGTGACAAATTTTCAGCGATGCTGGGAACATCCTATACCAGACTTCCAAGAGAGATCTTCCAAGGTCTCAACTTTTTGTACATCCTGTACATGTTATGAATGGATGTGAAGTCATCAAAGTTGTAAGTATGTTGAGAAATAATAAATGCTTAATTATTAATGTACAGTGACAGTAATTTGGCATAAAAAATAACTTTGCTATTTTAAGTAGACGTGCTGATAATTGGAAACGGTCGAAATTTCTAAATAACGTAACGATTATTCTAATAGTCACTTGATGTCACCAACCACATTGTCTACTTAAACCGATATGCTGTTTATTTGGTCGATCGCTTCCAATTGTATTACCAACATGTTACACGGCTCTTTTTTTATTCATTTCCATCTGTGATCGCCTGTTGCATATAAATAATTGCAAGCAGTATTGATTGCTGCAGAGTGCGCTTCAGCCTCCTGAATATAAATATCTCAAGCGGGTTGCTGGGCACGTCAACCGAAGCGTCCATCGAACGAACCAACTTAGCCGCTTGGCTGAATCGCCGCAGGTACGGCGTTATCGCGGCCGTCTGTTCAAATTATCTCTCTCCTGGAGGACACAATCCTCCCATAGTCTAGCAAAAAATGTATTCTCCTCCCACAGTATCTTCTGAAGAATGTGAAGGTATCACTGTCCTTTGTTGTATATGCTAGTGACGCTCTCTAGGTCTTTCAGAAGAATGGGGGGGGGGGGGGAATGGAAATTTCATCAGTAGAACCCAAAAGATAATACAGGTCTACAGTGGAAAAAATGACTGATAACACTTTCGCCGTTCTCTGCCAAAGGAGACCAGGAATAATAATTACCTACGGTCTTCGAAGTGCAAGTATACCACATCAAATAAATTTTATATCATTACATAACAATATTTAGCTTGTAAAATTTTCATTTCTTTAATTAAGTGGCTCAGAAATTGGACTGTGACTACCTGTTGAACTTCCTACCAACTAAAATAATGACCTTGAGCACTACACCATTTACCACTCACTACTGTATATGCGGCATGGCTAATACATTCCTTTCTTCGTCTTCTTCTTCTTCTTCGTTAAGGTCTACATTGGACCACGTGGTTCTTAATTCTGGTGCGCTTTCTTCTTCTTCTTCTTCTTAGCCCAGTATTCCTTCATTCTAGCGCAATGGTTGTCTTTTCTTTCTTGAGTCCATTTCACTCCTACTCCTGGACGCAGTGATTTAGCTGCTAGTGACTGGAGAGTGTCAATTGTCTTGATTAAATATCCGAACGTGATTAATGTTTATGTTTTGTAGGTCTTACCGAACTAAATTCGTCCATTTGGCATTTGTTGCTTTCCCTCTGGATACAGTGTTGAAGATCTTTGAAGCGAGTCTCTGCCTGTCCATGCTGACTATGTGACCATAGAACATTAGTCTTCTCTTCCTCATAGCTGTTTAATGCTCTCTATTTTACTGCACAGTTTCTTGTTGTGCCTGATTCCTTACCCATCTCCTTCCCGACGCTAACGCTGCGAAGAGGAATGTACTCGCTATTACGAGTTTCAGTGGTGGTTGGTAGCGTGTTGTGTGTAAATAATCTTATTTTGTACATGTTGCATGGAAAACGCTCCTTCCGGCACAATTTTCATTATTTTTGGGGTTATAATCTGATGTTTGTTAAAAATACTCATACATTTAATAACATATTCAATAATAACTCTGGGTTTTGTAGTCAGGTATAAACTATTGGAGATATAACATTTTAAAATGTTCATCATTCACACATTCATAGGCAAAAGTCTAGTTTGATGCTATTTTAGAAACAAAAATATGAAATTAATATTTAACTGATAATAATATGCAGAACTACTTTTAATTCCTGTACATATTAAAACTTTATCAGAAACTTTCAGGTGAATCTGATAATAACTGTTGCAGGAAGCATTTTATACATGGCAACGGGCTGATAATATTTTAAACTAGAAAGATACAAATGAAAGTTTTAAGAAACGCATTTGCATTACAACTGCTCTGCACTGTAAGTTACTCCATGAGACGTTTGTCTCCTCTTATGCTTACTACAAGGTAAATATATTCCAGCGGAATAATTGAAATAGTAGTCCAAACGAACTCTGAAGGCAATATTGTCAGACAACGTGAGGGGCGTATGCTTGCTCTACATCCGCCATTCCACTATCCTTCAAATCTGGCATTTAGAGCTTTAAGCATGGCGTTAGGTCAAAAGCTCGTAACGGGATTTGAATTTGAGGAATTGTGAAGGTAAAAATTGAAAAATCGATTTTTTTTTTTTTTTTTTTTGCCTCGTTTTGGCACCGCCGATGGTTGTTGCGGTTTCCCCGTAACCGAATAACCTTTGGCGATGCTATTTGAGGATCCAACCATCCTCTGGGCTGATGACCTAATAGACAAACTTCTCCATGAGAGCTGTGTGAAATACTACTATTGAATTAATATTTGTGTTTTAATCTATTAGATATTTTGTATCTATTTTACCATTTTGATTGCAAACCACGAGGAGAAAGAAAATACTATTTGCTATTTTCTCACTAAGAAATCTTATATTTTATTTAAGTATACAATAAATTAAAAGAATAATAAAGCATATTCTTTTGTAAAATACACCATAAATAAGGTTGCCCGAGTGACAGAGAATTCCTGCACTTTCCACTGATCCAGGCACCTTCAAGGGCAGTACAAAGATCGCTTTGCTTTGATATGGCACAATACTAACATCAGAAAGAAGCCTGATCATTTGATATTATTTAGATTGTGTGTGTGTGTGAGAGAGAGAGAGAGAGAGAGAGGGAGGGAGAGATGGTCTGATAAAATCTGTGTTGTGGTGTCTGTGGTATTGCATTATTCAAGCACCATACTACGTAGGCGTAATATCAGCCGCATAAGACTGCGAAGGCCATTCATCTTAACAGCAGAATGAAATAATTAATTATTAAACTGACCTATGCTGACGACTTGATCTTAATGGCATGTAATCTAATCTTTTGAAACTTGTAAAGAGGTGCAGCGAGAATGATATGATAATTAGCATTTTAACACTAACGCGATGTCAGTAGGGAAGAAATCTACGAACACTACATATCAGGTAGGGAATACGCAAATGGAACAGTTGTATCATTCCAAGTACTGAGGATGTGTATTCTCCAACGATCATAGTCTTCTTCTTTATCTCAGTCTTTTTCCACATCACGTGGGGTCTTGCTTTGGTGGATTCTTCTCTTCCATAAATGTCTATCCAATGCTTCGTCCCTCTTCCAAAGTGCAGTGCAATATCCTTCACGAGAAAAATGCAAGTTAATGTATTCAATTATAATGTAGGGGATCAAGAAGTGAAGCGTGTTAATAAAATTAACGATCTTGGTATTATTTTTAGTAATCAAAATGGTCTGTCTTTCAATGAGCATGTGTTAAATATCGTTAACAAGGCATTTAAAACGTTAGGCTTCCTCAAAAGAAATGGTAAGAGTTTTAAATCTGTTGTCCCATTGAAAACTCTGTACTTTTCGCTTACACGATCTAGTCTAGAGTACTGCTCTGAAATGTGGATCCCCTCACAGCAATACTAATTAATGCCTTAGAGCGAGTACAGATCAGATTCTCAAAATGGATCAGTAAAAAGTGTTTGGGTATCAAGCTGTTATCGACAGATTATGATTTGTTTTGTACAAATATGTGTATTGAATCGCTTAGGACTAGGCACAGGTATGTCAACGCACGTCTCATACACAAATTTATCGGTAATTTCCTTGACTGTCCCAATTTACTCCAGTTGCTACCAATTCATGTTCCTTCCCGCAATACCCGACAGGCTGTCACCTTTCACTTACCTAGGCGCAGAACGGAATCACACAGGAGCTCTTGGTTTATGCAGGCCCTAACATCCCTGAACGAAATTAGCGGGATAGTGGGTATATTTCACTCGTCAGCTAGTGAAATTCGCAGACATCTTATGGACGCTTCATAGACAGAGTGTTCCTTGTATCTTGTTCTGCCCATTTAGTAACTGAAAGTTATACTTCCTTCCTTCGGTCATTTCAAAACATGTCTTTTTTCCTTCCTAATGTGTTTTGTAAATATGTATATATTATATATTGCTTATTTATAATTAGTGGTAGTAGTAAGTTCTGTTAATATTGTTATTATTTGAATGTATTATATCATCTGTCTTCTTCTTCTTTTCCTACCGCTTTTCCCACACCTGTGGGGTCGCGGGTGCGATCTGTGTCGCACATGTGGATTTGGCCCTGTTTTACGGCCGGATGCCCTTCCTGACGCCAACCCTATATGGAGGGATGTAATCACTATTGCGTGTTTCTGCGGTGGTTGGTAGTGTAGTGTGTTGTGTGAATATGAGGAGGAGAGTGTTGGGACGGACACAAACACCCAGTCCCCAAGCCAGAAGAATTAATCAGAAGCGATTAAAATCCCCGACCCGGCCGGGAATCGAACCCGGGACCCTCTGAACCGAAGGTCAGTACGCTGACCATTCAGCCAACGAGTCGGACGTATTATATCATCTGTAATTGGAGAATAACTCTGTTGATGATAAATAAACAAATCAAATCAAATCAAATCAAATCAAATCAAATCAAATCAAATCAAATCAAATCAAACCAACCTCTTTCTCTTAGATCCCCTTCAGTCTTGTCTTTCTATCTCATTTTTGGTCTTCCTCTCTTCCTTGACCCTGCAATTTCCAGGTTTCCAATTCTTTTCTCCACGCAGTCTTCCCCTCTTCTCTGCACATGCCCATACCATCTTAGCCTGCTTTCTTGAACATTCTTTCCAATGAGTCCCACTTTCACTGATCCTCTGATGTAATCATTCCTTACTCTATCCTTTCTTGTAACTCCACTCATCCATCTTAACATTCTCATTCCTGTCGCTTCCATATTTCTCTCTTGAGCTTCTGTGATCGGCCAAGTTTCTGCACTATAAAATATAAAGTATCGCAGGTCTCACCGCAGATTTATATACCTTTCATTTCATCCTGCAACTGACCTTCTTATCACGCAGTACTCCAATCAATTTCTTCCAATTCATCCACCCATTATTTACCCTGTGTTGTATTTCAGCCTCCAGACCTCCATCACTTTGTACGTAGGAACCCAGATATTTAAACTTCCTGACCAATGGTAGTTCTTCTTCTTGCAGGTTGTAACTGTTCCCTCTCGTCAAGACACTTGAGGAGATGAAAGTTATTATCTTGGGACACATGAATATTAAATAAACTATTTGTGGCTTGCCCGCAAATTGCCACGCAAATAGAAACAATTAACATTCCATGGTTCCCCATTTCTCTATGTAATGTTTGGGCGCCATGGTTACAGTTTTAAATAAAACTGTAAACCAAAATTTATATTTACTAGCATAGAGACTTATACTGAAATCACAGGGGTAGGATTTTAAATAATTAACCATTAAGTATCGCTTAAGAAAGAAAATTAACGCAATATAAAATACAAATGAATTTATTATACAAAAAAAAAAAGAGATGAATCGGAAAAGTTTCCTTAAAGCGTGGAGGGATTTAGAATTTACTGAATTTACTATTGCTTGCTTTATCTAATTGAAGCTAACCAATTGCAGCTTTCGTTGACGTCATCTGGTTTCCGTGGTTACTCGTTCTCTTCTTCTCGATGTAGACTTTTCTCCATGGACATCCTTCCTTCCTTCTCTGATATGGTACGGGCTATCTGGACTAACACTCCCTACTTGCCTAGTCTTTAAATTAGACATTGGCCCTATACTTGTAATAACTGATCAGCGTTGATCGTATGAGGAGAAAATTCAGAGATATGAATTTTTCCATATTAGTAGAAATCTAAGTCCAACTGAGCTATACTATTTATACGATACAGACTTGTACCAAATTCCGTAGACTTGAACTAAACATAGTTCTTCGTCCACAATATTTACTGAATATCACACAAGCCATAAGCTTGTTTCGTTTCTCGTAGATCCGACAACATTACCGCAACTAAGTACTGTATCGAAGCGATAATACATTGTACAAAAATAACTATGTCGCGGAGCGACCACACACTGTTTCAAAAATCAAATCACGTCGTACAAAGTAGATGTTCACAGTTGAAGTAGTAGTGAAGGAGCATCCGTAGTTAGGTTGTAAGGTTGTAAGGTCGTAAGGTCCCGTTCTCGTGTTGAGAATCAGTATATATCCGGGCTCACCCCCACTCTTGGTAACAGTTCAATCTCAAAACTCATATACAACGAAGTATCTGTTTCGATAGATCGAAGCATCAACTCCCCTTCTCTTATTCCTCGACAAGTCCAGAAGGCGTGGCGATGATATAGCTGACCAGCTTGCAAGCCTCGCGCACGGGTCGCTGTTTACTAGCCTTGGTCATAAACCCATGATTCACGCAAAATCCCAAGCTTCAAGAATAACCCTCCGTATACACAAACATGAGATGAAATGAAAACAACTATGTCTCAACATATTGACCGTATTTACAACATAATGAATTCTTATCCTACATAATATAATAATTTAAATAATAAAACGATGTTATCATACATACAATATGATTCCAAAAAAGCCTTGATTACAAATAATTGACGTTGAATAAATATGTTATTACAAATAATTGCCGATGGCGGATAAACTTGATATCAAATGATATCGCGTAAAATGATATTCTATTAAATTAGTAGGGCTGGAGAAGCCTGGACGGTTACAAGGTTAATACATAGATCTTGAGCTTCTTTAGTACAGAATATATATTTTTTCACCCTGCTGATCCTCATTCCTCTTTCTTCCAGAGCTTTCCTCCATTCTTCAAGCTTCTCTTGTAGCTTCCCTCGGGTCGGTTCGCAGAGTACAACATCGTCGGCAAACACCATCCTCCATGGCGCCGCCTTCTTTACATCTTTAACCAGCACATCCACTACCAGGTCAAACAGATATGGGCAGAGAGCAGATCCCTGATGTAGTCCTACTCTCACTGGAAATTCCTTCGTTGTACCTACACTGCTCCTCACTTGTGTCGTCACACCTTCATACATCTCTTTCACCACTCTCACGTACTTTTCTGGCAGGCCTTCACGTTTCATACTTCTCCATAGTTCTTGCCTGGGCACTCTGTCATACGCCTTCTCCAGATCAATGAAAGCCATATGTAGATCAGCCTGTACCTCTCTGTGTCTCTCCATCAGTTGCCTTAGTGCAAATATTGCGTCGGTTGTTCCTCTTCCTGGCATAAATCCAAACTGTTCTTCACAAACTTCGGTTTCTAAACGTAACCTCGCCTCAATGATCCTTTCCCAAGTCTTCATTGTGTGGGACATCAGCTTTATCTCTCTGCCACTGTTTTGAATATCACCTTTTCCCTTATATATGGAAACAAGTATATTACTTCTCCATTCATGTGGCATTCTTTCTCCTTCCCATATCTTCTCCATTAAATCCCAGAGAAAATCAAAGCCCTCTTCTCCCAGGCTTTTCCATACTTCTATTGGAATTTGATCCGCGCCAAGTGCCTTTCCATTTTTCATTTTCTTTACTGCGTTTTCCACTTCTTCCCTACTTATAGCTTGGGTCACTCCTTCATTTACCTCTCCATCCCCGTACTTCTCTCACACATTTACCTCATTCAATAGTCTTTCAAAGAACTCCAGCCATCTTTTCAGTATTTTCTCCTGATCGTGTATTACTACATCTAACTCATCCTTCATTTTCTTCACTGATGTTATGTCCTTGGACGCTTTATCTCTTGTCTTAGCAATCCTTATTAGTTGCCTATCATCATGACTTCTTTCCAGCTCTACATACGCCTCCTCCTCTGCCTCAGCCCTCGCTTTTAGCACAGTTCTTCTGGTCTTCTTCTTTGCAGTCTTATAGGCTCCCCAGTCTTCCTGTCTTCCTGTTAAATTCCATTGTTTCCCAGCATCCTTCTTCAATCGTATCACTATCTGAACCTCCTCATTCCTCCACCGTGCCTCCTTATCTTTTGGCGGTCCCTTTCCTGACGTTATACCTAGCACGTCTTCTCCAGTTTTCTTTATAACACTGCTATTGATACTCCACCACTCCTGAACATCCTCTGATAATCTCAGTTCCCTTAACACTTTTTCCTTGAATTCTTCACGTAGCCCCTCTTCTTTTAGTTTCCACCACTTTGTTCTCCTTGCTTGACAAATTTACGTCTTTTCCCACTATCATCTCATAATCGGTCACTACAAATTTTTGTTGCGCTGCCACACTTTCACTGTATATGACCTTGGTGTTCCTTATTTCCTTGAGGTGTTTCCTTCCGTACAACAAGTAATCTAACTGACTTTTATGGTCTCTACTATTATACGTTACAAGTTGTTCTCTTCTCCGACTGAAGTTGGTATTAGCAATCGTTAGGTCGAACGCTATTGCATATTCCATAATTTTATCTCTTTCTGCATTCCTTTGTCCGTAACTCCATCCACCATGAAATCTATCTCACCACTTTCCTCTCACCAACATGCCCATTCAAGTCTCCACTAATTATCACCCTTTCACTGTATGGTATTTCCATTGTTACGCTATCTAGGGTCTTCCAAAATTTGTCCTACTCTTCATCAGAACATCCTGACTTTGCGAAATTAATAACTGGTTTGACAGAAGGCAGTTTGGGTTTAGGAAAGGTTATTCCACTGAAGCTCAGCCTGTAGAATTTCAGCAAGATATAGCAGATATCCTGGATTCAGGAGGCCAAATGGACTGTATTGCGATTGACCTATCTAAGGCATTTGATAGGGTAGATCATGGAAGACTACCGGCAAAAATGAGTGCTATTGGACTAGATAAAAGAGTGACTGAATGGGTGGCTATATTTCTAGAAAATATAACTCACAGAATTAGAGTAGGTGTAGTTTTATCTGACTCTGTAACAATTAAGAGGGGAATTCCTCAAGGCAGTATTATCGGACCTTTATGTTTTCTTATATATATATAAATGATATGAGTAAAGGAGTGGAAACAGAGGTAAGGCTTTTTGCGGATGATGTTATTCTCTATAGAGTAATAAATAAGTTACAAGATTGTGAGCAACTGCAACGTGACCTCGAAAATGTTGTGAAATGGACAGCAGGCAATGGTATGATGATAAACAGGGTTAAAAGTCAGGTTGTGAGTTTCACAAATAGGAAAAGTCCTCTCAGTTTTAATTACTGTGTTGATGGGGTGAAAGTTCCTTTTGGGGATCATTGTAAATACCTAGGTGTTAACATAAAAGATCTTCATTGGGGTAAACACATAAATATGATTGTCAATAAAGGGTACAGATCTCTGTACATGGTTATGAGGGTATTTAGGGGTTGTAGTAAGGATGTAAAGGAGAGGGCATATAAGTCTCTGGTAAGACCCCAACTAGAGTATGGTTCCAGTGTATGGGACCCACACCAGGATTACTTGATTCCAGAACTGGAAAAAATCCAAAAAAAAGCAGCTCGATTTGTTCTGGGTGATTTCCGACAATAGAGTAGCGTTACAAAAATGTTGGAAAGTTTGGGCTGGGAAGACTTGGGAGAAAGGAGACGAGCTGCTCGATTAAGTGGTATGTTCCAAGCTGTCAGTGGAGAGATGGCGTGGGAGGATATCAGTAGACGAATAAGTTTGAGTGGTGTATTTAAAAGTAGGAAAGATCACAATATGAAGATAAAGTTGGAATTCAAGAGGACAAATTGGGGCAAATATTCCTTTTATAGGAAGGGGAGTTAGGGATTGGAATAACTTACCAATGGAAATGTTCAATAATTTTCCAATTTCTTTGCGATCATTAAAAAAAAGGCTAGGAAAACAGGTAGGTAATCTGCCACCTGGGCGACTGCCCTAAATGCAGATCAGCAGTGACTGATTGATTGATTGATTGATTGATTGATTGATTGATTGATTGATTGATTGATTGATTGATTGATTGATTGATTGATTGATTGATTGATTGATTGATTGATTGATTGATGTGAGAGTCTTGGATATCAACACCAATTAAATGAGTAGTGGTTGTTCACAAGACTCATCAAAACTGAGTTTGAAGGATGCATGTGTGCATAACCGTACAGTACCGAGAAGTATACCGCTGATATGATAGGAGCATATGAAAATACCGTTAGAACCAAAAATAAACGAAATATAACTGGAATAACTGTGGAGATCTGAAGGTCATAACTTTATTGCTGGGTTTGCCAGTTTGAGACACTAATTTCTGCTGTTACTTATGTCAATGGTATAATAGCATTACGAAGTCTCACTGCGTTAAGAAACAATGGTCTACAGTATAGGTGAATCGTAAATTTGTTATTCCACGCCACGAAAAAATGTCAAATACGCCATCGGTGAATCGTGAAATAATGTATTTACCTCCCTTGCATGTAAAAGCAATTGAAAAAATACATGCTGCACTTACGTATATGGAACCTGTATTTTCCAAAATTAGTGATGCAAAACTGAAGGAAAGAGTTTTTATAGGGCCACAAATAAGATTAGTAACACATGATGAAAAAGTTTAGAAAGTGTTAAATAAACTGGAAAAATCAGCCTGGAAATTATTCAGAAACATTTGTTCTGGTTTTCTTCGAATTCGTAAAGCAGAAACTATCATGAAATAGGAGTGATCTTCTGAAATCATACCAAGCTATGGGATGAAACCTTTAAAACATTTCTTAGATGCCCAGAAAGTCTTGGAACTCAATGACGAACATGGCGAGAATTTTCATCAGCAGATTTCTAAAATGGAAACGAGTTATCAAAGTAAATGGAGTCCTAATACAGTAGCTAACCGACTACTGCTGGACCTGGAAGAGAGACACCCAAACAGAAAAATACAGCTGAAAATCATCATAGGCAACTGTTTAGGTAACCCCAAATAAGGAGTATATATATCATTCCGGGTTACGTTACTAGCAATTCTATAAAACTTTAAACATGTGCCACATAAAACCTGCCCGATAGGAAAAATCTGAGAAAGCATATTTCAGTTCATCATGAAAGGCACACTTGGATTCAGTTAATCTAGCTTTTGTGAAAGATTTATTTATTTATTTATTTATATTTCAATTTATTCCATTTATTTATTTATTTATTTATTTATTTATTTATTTATTTATTTATTTATTTATTTATTTATTTATTTATTTATTTTGTATACCAGTGTTATTTATTTGTTATATCTGCAACAACAATTTTGTGTATTTCTTGCTTACTCCTCATGTTCACTTTTACAGAAATATAATATCGATTAACAAAATTATCATGATCAAGACTATATGAAGATCATAGCGAGTGAGAAACACTATTGAATGTCTTTAAGGGTGCTATAAATCAGGTTCTTACTTATCTGAAATAATTTGAAGTAAAAACGAAAGTTGCCTCTGTGGTGTAGTGGTTAGTGTGTTTAGCTGCCATCCCCGGAGGCCCGGGTACGAGGGCTGGAACGGGGTCCACTCAGTCTCGGGAGGTCAACTGAGTAGAGGTGGGTTCGATTCCCACCTCAGCCATCCTGGAAGTGGTTTTCTGTGGTTTCCCACTTCTCTTCCTGGCAAATGCCGGGATGGTACCTAACTTAAGGTCACGGCCACTTCCTTCCCTATTCCTTGTATATCCCTTCCAATCTTCCCATATCCCACCAAGGCCCCTATTCAGCATAGCAGGTGAGGCCGCCTGGGTGAAGGACTGGTCATTCTCCCCAGTTGAATCCCCAGACGCAGAGTCTGAAGCTCCAGGATACTGCCCTTGAGGTGGTAGAGGTGGGATCCCTCGCTGAGTCTGAGGGAAAAACCGACCCTGGAGGATAAACAGATTAAGAAGAAGAAGAAGTTGTAACGAAAGTTGTCACAATGCATATTTAATATTTCAGAGCTTAGTTAATTATTTAATCAGTTCTTACGTTCAGCGCCGAAATGTTTACGGAGTTATTTTAATTTAGGTGGCAGTATATTATACTTTTTCGGTTTAAAAGATATAAAATGCGTTTGACTATACCTAAGCCTTTACTTGGCCGGCCCCGTGGTGTAGAGGTAGCGTGCCTATCTCTTACCCGGAAGCCCCGGCTTCGATTCCCGGCCAAGTCAGGGAATTCTACATGAATCCGAGGGCTACGTGATTAGAATTGATGAGCTATCTGACGGTAAGATAGCGGCCCTGGTCTACAACGCCAAGAATAACGGCCGAGACACCTCGTAATCTGCAGGCCTTCGGACCGCGCAGCAGTCAGTTGGTAGGCCAAGGCCTTTCAGGGCTGTAGTGGCATGGGGGCGGGGGGCGTAAGCCACTACTTGGGTGATATAACGCAGAATGTTTACTTATCATTTTTCCGGTCCCATATCTGTCGTTAATTTCTTCATTTCTATTCTTACTCTTTAAAACAGGGCCTCTCAGAGTGTAGCATAGTGCACGGTGCAAAAGACGACTTCGCTTGATTGACCAGAGTGCACACCCCCACTCCTAGACTTGGAGCAATAGCGCTGTCTCTCTCTCCACGCCTGTCTCGCTCGCTCCGCCTGTCTCCCTCTTCCTCACTTGCTCCGTAGCTCTCCAGATCCGAGCCGAGTTGAGCCGAGCTTATCCGAATAGCCCTGAGACGAAGCGTTGGTCCGAGCCGAGCCGAGCCGAATGGGACCGATGCACTGTGCACAGGAACTCTGCGCCTCAATTTGCACGCGTGAGATTTTGGGCGTTTGAGAGGCCCTGCTTTACAATATACGAGGGTTTGGGCATAAGTCATGCCAACTATTCTCTTTAGCACGAATGCAGGGTCTACCAGACAAATGGAAATAAGGTGCAATGGAATATATGAATAATGCCGAGTAGGTTTACCAGGGATATAACGCGATCAGCCATAAAATTATAGTGCTACATTATGTTTATTCTCAGACAGAAGAATAATCTGTACGGTTCACCCCAAAAGTAGTCTTTTAGATTGTCCACAACACGTTGTCAACCATGCGGGAGACGTCGGATAACATTCGCCTCACCATATGTGATGTGAATTTTGCAGTCTCTTATTTCATAGCGTTGCCAATATATTCTCATGTCCCAAAAACGTCTTGCACGCAATGATTCTTTCACTTCGGGGATAAGTTGAAAATCGGATGCAGACAAGCACGGCGGGTGTTTCAGTACTTCCCACCCCCAGCGTTGAATTTGCCTCCGTACAGCCTCTGCGAACTGGCGTTGTCATGGAGTGGTGGTGGTGATTACTGTTTTAAGAGGAAGTACAACTAGGCAAAAATCCTCTATTAAAGCACTAATCAGAGAGAAAAATTGGATGGGATCCGACAATTTGAAAAATGAAGGTATCGGCCAAAGAGAGACGAGGGCCACGACGGGCGTAAAAATGAGAGACACCCTAGCCTTCGGAAACCTAATAGTATCAGCGTCGGAAAAGAACAAGAGTTGACCAAGGGAGATCGGATAGGTTAGATGAAAATGAGGAGCATGGCACAAGCGAGTGGAAGCATTGCCGGGACTCAGGTAAGGGTCCCGTGGTCGCCAACCCACGCTCCAAAGTTCAACACACCTGGGACACCTTGCAGGAGATAGCGTAGGTGTTATTCTACCGCCCCCACTTACAGGGGGGACGTTGCCATGGAGAAGGATGACATTGTTTCGCTTGTAACTCAAGTAGGGTCCATCTTATTTCCACGTACACGCACTGGGTAATTACTACACATCACTAACAGGTCTTCCGCACCGTTGCACGTCGCTGCCTGTTTCACGTCCGTACTGAACTGCTGCTGCCCATCACGCAATGGTTCGGTACGGAAGGGAATATTCCTCACAGCTTCAATGACATTCTTTAGCATTGCATCCCCGGTGAACGGCCAGTTTGATATACGTGGTGGTGGTGATTATTGTTTTAAGAGGAAGTACAACTAGGCAACCATCCTCTATATAACACTAATCAGAGAGAAAAACGGAAGGGATCTGACACTTCGAAAAATGAAGATATCGGCCAAAGGAAGACAAGGGCCACGAAGGGCGTGAAAATGAAAGACTCCCTAGCCCTCGCAAACCTAATAGCGTCGGGGTCGGAAAAGAACAAGAGTTGGCCAAGAGAGGTCGGATAGGATAGATGAAAGTGAGGAGCCTGGCACAAGTACGTGGAAGGAATGCCAGGACTCAGCTAGGAGCCCCGTGGTCGCCAACCCACGCTCCAAAGTTCAGAGCCCCTGAGGCCCCTTTTAGTCGCCTCTTACGACAGGCAGGGGATACCGTGGGAGTTTGATGTACGCACGCTGTTCTTGCCTCGTCACATCTATTTTGCACGGACCTTAGCTCACGACTGCAGTCGCATCGCCCTGTGGTACCTCTCTAACGCACCGTCATCTCGTGCTGTATCCATGTACTATGAGTGCCATGTTTTTCAGGACATATGAACCGTGCAAATTTGAGTGGGAATGGGGGGTGGGGGGAATAACTGCCATGACTTATGTCCCAAACCTTGTATTAGGTAATATAATACAAGACTCCGAATTAGGTGCAGCCACAGAATTTTTCCATAATTACTTCATGTTAATTAGTGAGGAGGGAGAACATATCTATGGATATATGCTCAACGTCGCGGAACCAGAGTCGAATACTCAACCTCAAGTTCCTACTTCTAACATGTTACGTTTCCAAATACGTTTAACTTAAGTTTTATGTCATGTTCCATGAGTGATAATAAACCGGAACCAAAAGTCACGAAAATGTAGAGCCAACACCACCACAATATACCCGTCAACTAGGCACTAAAATACAATAAATCTTCACGTAGGAATATACTATAATTGTGTGTGGCATGGTGTGCCGGTAAAATGCAGATGTGATAAAGCAATTTCAATTGCGCTTGAGACAAACTGTATCATGTCGATATACCTTAGCACTTTGTTAATTCCTGCTACATATATTAAACAGTCCGGAATTGTGTTCTACTTTCAGCTACCGTGAGTGTACATTTTCATTACAGACGTACAAGGCTCTGTTTCTGTGTCAATGTCACAGTAATATTCCCTCCACAAACCTTGACGAATAAGCACTTAATTTATTCAATAATGAAGTTGGATTACATCCCCGCGACCGTTGAGCGTAAGAAGGACGCGTAATATCCTCGTTCCAAGGGGGTTCATGAACTCTCGTGGGAATTACTTCTTACCTCACGAAATCGTACTTCAAGTTCTTATTTTATTTATTTATTTATTTATTTATTTATTTATTTATTTATTTATTTATTTATTTATTTATTTATTTATTTATTTAGGGGCTGCCTGGCCGAGGCGGTAAAGGCGTGCTCGGTTCGCCCGGAAGGACGTGGGTTCGAATCCCCGTCAGGAAGTCGTAAAATTTAAGAAACGAGATTTCCACTTCCGGAGGTGCATATGGCCCTGAGGTTCACTCAGCCTACACCAAAAATGAGTACCAGGTTAATTCCCGGGGGCAAAGGCGGCCGGGCGTAGAGCTAACCACTCTACCCCATCATGTGCCGAGGTTACGGTTGGTGGAAGCCTTTACCTTCCACTCCTCCAAGGGCCTTCATGGCCTGTACGGAGGTGACTTTGCTTTGCTTTTGCTTATTTATTTATTTATTGTCAACATAGCAGGTCATGAGTCCCAATTACAATGTTGAAGAAAATTTAACATACAAACATATTCTTTCACTTACCAGTGAAACAAACAAGGTTATAAACAACATTTGACGGGCTGAGTGGCTCAGACGGTTAAGGCGCTGGCCTTCTGACCCCAACTTCGCAGGTTCGATCCTGGCTCAGTCCGGTGGTATTTGAAGGTACTCAAATACGTCAGCCTCGTGTCGGTAGATTTACTGGCACGTAAAAGAACTCCTGCGGGACTAAATTCCGGCACCTCGGCGTCTCCGAAAACCGTAAAAGAGTAGTTAGTGGGATGTAAACCAAATAACATTGAAAATTATTAAACAACCTGGAATATGGCTATATTCTGTGTCAAATGGGAAGAGTTTTGGTGCCGGAAGACTACTGGGAATTGTGCAACCAAGAGGAAGTTAGTGTTGTCGCGTTATCCCATCCACTAAGTGCGTTGCGATCAGCGGAAAAATTCACTGCGTGAAATTTCATTTGTGCCGGACAAAAATACACATGTCATTCGAACCCGAGAGCTTTACGCAGCAAGCATGGCGTTTTGTCCGAATATATTTCATGTCCACGGCCACCTGCAGCGACATCTGTGCAGTAGTAGGAAGAGGTAAAGGAATGGCGTATGGCTTTTAGTGCCGGGATGTGTCCGAGGACTTCGGCTCGCCAGGTGCAGGCCTTTTGATTTGACACCCGAAGGCGACCTGCGCGTCGTGATGATTAAATTATGATGAAGACGACACAGACACCTAGTCCCCGTGCCAGGGGAATTAACCAATTATGGTTAAAATTCGCGACCCTCCCGGGAATCGCACCCGGGACCCCTGTGGCCAAAGGCCAGCACGCTAACCATTTTTTTTTTGCTAGGGGCTTTACGTCGCACCGACACAGATAGGTCTTATGGCGACGATGGGATAGGAAAGGCCTAGGAGTTGGAAGGAAGCGGCCGTGGCCTTAATTAAGGTACAGCCCCAGCATTTGCCTGGTGTGAAAATGGGAAACCACGGAAAACCATCTTCAGGGCTGCCGATAGTGGGATTCGAACCTACTATCTCCCGGATGCAAGCTCACAGCCGCGCGCCTCTACGAGCACGGCCAACTCGCCCGGTCGCTAACCATTTAGCCATGGAGCCGGACTTAGGAAGAGGTGCATCATAGTGCGAAAGTGAAATGGTGCGTCAACAGAAAACTTCGAGGACATTGTGTTCTGTGATCGACATCGATGGCCTTCCTGTCCGAACAGCATGCCCCACGTTGGGTTCCGCGATCATTGACACCCGAACACACAGCGGTATTAGCTTCACAAATACTCCGTCCTTACCTCGGATGTCCGGCTGTATGACTAACTGGTTAGCATGTTAACTTTTGGTCCAAAGGGTCCCGCGTTCGATTCTTAGCAGGCTCGGGGATTAAAATTTCACTGGTTAATTCGTCTGGCTCAGGGGTTGGGTATTTGTGCCGTTTTCATCATTAGAATTCACCTTAAGTAGAGCCTCATTCTCACAGATGAACGACATTGACTCGAAACACTTACACCAGGCCTCTCCGGAGACCACATACCATTATTATCATCATAGATGTACAGACTTCGAAAATAGGTTGAGACCAATTTTTGTGTTTCTTTCTTTCTTTCTTCGTTACGATGTCGTAGGAAAACAGCTACATTTCACGAAACTCAATATTTAAGTTCTGTATAGCCGAGTTGTGCAATAGGCTATATATACAGTATAATATTTGATAGTAACTTACACAGTGGTGTAGTAATATTAGGAGGGGAAAAACAAGAAATGTCAAATTTATCTAATATTAGTTGTATCGAAATACTACAGATAATAAAAGGTATGCAAAATATAACTTTAGACCTCTATGTTCCATGCGTTTTTACCGTACGAGGAATAATACCACCGGAGATATTTGTGATTAATAAATTTTATAGGAACTTTCAAATGATATCATCTAAAATATTAGTTGTACCTAAATTATTTCCATAAGAAAAGTTTAGAAACTAGTTTCCTATTACCGTGCAAGCTATGATGATATTCACTAATAATAGCGAGCTCAATAGCTGCAGTCGCTTAAGTGCAGCCATTGTCCAGTATTCGGGAGATCGTGGGTTCAAACCTCACTGTCGGTAGCCCTGAAGATGGTTTTCCGTGGTTACCCATTTTCACACCAAGCAAATGCTGGGGATGTACCTTAATTAAGGCCACGGCCGCTTCCCTCCCTCCCTCTACTAGTCCTTTACTGTCCCATTGTCGCCATGAAACCTATTTGTGTCGGTGCGACGTAAAGCAACTTGTATGATATTCACTAATACAGAATTTTATTGCAGTCCAACAAGAAGCCTCCGTGACTCAGGCGGCAGAGCACCGGCCTCTCAACGCTGGGTTCCGTGGTTTAAATTCCGGTCAAAACGAAGGCAGGACAGATGTTTTCCGGGTACCCCGGTTTTCCCTCTTAATTCCAGCAACACTCTCCAATAACATTTCATTTCATCTGTCAGTCAATAATCATTGACTCAGAGGAGTGCGACAGGATTCGGCAGCCGGCAGAATTCCTATCCTCGCCGCTAGATGGGGCTTCATTCATTCCATTCCTGACCCGGCCAAATATCTGGAAACAGGTTGTGGATTTTCATCCTTTGAAGACCATCAACGTCGAACATCTCTGACCTAGAAAAGTTGTTCATTCGTCATTATAAATGGCCATGGTGATGGTTGCTGTCAATTTTGTTTTTGTAAAGTGCAGAATGCCGTAGGAACATCAGACAATACTGAACAGGAAGGGAAGGTATTGAAGAATCGAAATTAAAATAAATCGAATCATGAAGAAAAAAAAGCAATCGTAAAAGAGGTGTTAGAAGCCTAGGGTTCGAATGCCCAAATATCGTCCAGCTAGAGGAAAACAAAATGTGACAGTCCTAAAACATATTTAAAAAAACATTACACAGATTGACTATTGTTATTAGCCTGCCCGCAGTCTAGGAGCAGCGAGCCTACTACATACATGGAAGCCTCGGTTTCGATCCCCTGCCAGGTCAGGGATTTTTACCTGTACCCAAGGACTGGTCCGATGTCCAGTCAGCCTACTGAGGACATTTCAGGAGCTATCCCAGGGTGAAAAGACAATGGCCCCGCTCAAGAAAGCCAAGAAAAGGGCCTAGATAATTCGTCGCGCTGACCACGCGTCACATGAAAATCTGTAGGCCTTCGGGCTGAGCTCAGGAATGTAGAACCATTACAAACGTTAACGTGACAACGACGAATAAGCCAACAGAACAGCTAATGCCCTATAAATCTTCCCCAAGAGATCCCTAACAACATGAAACAACTTCACCGTTTAAGTTCAATCTTACAAACCATGCAAACACGAAAGGGAAATAATGTTTCAATTATTACACTCCTATCGCGGAGAGAATGGTATTGAACTACTAGGCTCATACGCACGGATCTCGTTCGGAGAATTCAGAAATGCAATTATCCTTACCGCCTCTTCTTTATGCTTTGCACTCTGGATTATTCCTTTTTTTCCCTTATTCTGCTATCACAATCCTACTGATCTCCCAACAATATCCGGTCCAATCTGCTCGTGTAGGTCACTGCTGCCTCGCCATAAGCCGCTCACGGCGTAGCTCTAATCTTAAGACTTCATTTACTCTCCTCTTTTGACGAAAATGTCCTCACAATACACATAATAATTGAGCCAATTATGCTGCCCTATTAAAACTGCATAATATATTAGCATTTTCATGGTGAGTTCAAAAATGAAAAAAAAACAAAAAAAACACAGAAGTACTAAGCTAGCTGAGATTCTGAAGGTGTTCGGGGTCAAATACGAGAAAAACGAGTTATCTACAGTCTACACAAAAACCGGTCTACAATGATAGGAATCGGAAACTATGACAGAGAAATAGCAATTCAGAAAAGGATGTGAGGCAAGGTCGCAGTTTATCCTCGCCCCTCTTTAAACGTTTGAATTATATCATTTAGAACAAGCGGAGAAGGAAATCAAAGAGGAACTTGGAAAAGGAATAGCTGTTCAAGGAGAATTTATAAAAATCCAGACTTGCGCATGGTTTTGTCTGCAGAAGATGTGGAGAAGTTGTTGAATGGTATGGACAGTCTTGGAGGAGTGCCAGATGAAAATAAATAAATAAATAAATAAATAAATAAATAAATAAATACAAAACAAAAATAATGGAATGTGGTCGAATAAAATCAGGTGATACAGAAAATTGGGGCTACCTGGCCGAGGCTGTAAAGGCGTGCTCGGTTCGCCCGGAAGGACGTGGGTTCGAATCCCCGTCAGGAAGTCGTAAAATTTAAGAAACGAGATTTCCACTTCCGGAGGTGCATATGCCCCTGAGGTTCACTCAGCCTACACCAAAAATGAGTACCAGGTTAATTTCCCGGGGGCAATGGTGGCCGGGCGTAGAGCTAACCATTCTACCCCATCACGTGCCGCGGTTAACAATGGTGGAAGCCTTTACCTTCCACTCCTCCAAGGGCCTTCATGGCCTGTACGGAGGTGTCTTTGTCGTTGATACAGGAAATGCCATATTATATTCGGAAGTGATCTCTTTTAAAGGTAGTGGAATAAGTGACGATAAGGATTTTGCTCACCTTTCGGATATGCGTATTAGAAAGACGTTTCTGAATACTTTGGCGTGGAATGTGGCATTGTATGGAAGTGAAACATAACAATATTTAGTACAGAAATAAGAATATACTCTTTTGGAATATGGTTTACAGAAGAATGTTAAAGGTCAGAAGGGGACTCGGATTGCAAATGAAGAGATAGTGAATCGATTTGGTGAGGGAGAATGATTTTGCGGAATTTGGCCCGAAGAAGAGATAGATAGGACACACATGGAGACAGCTAGTTCTTAATCAGTTCGTTTTTGAGAGCAGTGTAGGCAGTAAGAAAACAATGGGGAGAGCAAGGCATGAATATAACAAACAGATTACAGTACATATAGAATACTGCGGTTATGAACAATTTAGAACAGGATAGCGTGGCATGGAGAGCTGCATCAAACTAGCCTATGGACTGAACTGATGATGCAAACAACACGCAAAGTTGTAAAACGTGATCTAATGGCGATCCTTCCTTTCCATTTCTACTTCAGAGAGTAGCGCGCTGTGCACATTTCGTGGCAGAACTAGGGAGCTAAAAAACAGTGATTCAATCTGACAACCAAACCCGTCTGACGTTATCTCGATTGTAACTCTCTTTTGATTTTCCCCACATTCACTGTAATATCACATTTCATATCTCGAGGAATATACTCAGATAATCCACATAAACTACATAATTCATTTTTTATTGACGCAATCACAGCTGAACTTAAACAATCCATCCTAATGTAGGTTATATTTTGCGGTGCTGGCGAAAACCAGTCCAATAGTGCGGGTACAGCATGGCTGCCGATTCCCCGCAGACTACGAGTTGTTTGAAATGAGAGGACGCGAACTCGGTCAAGAAATAAGAAGACAAGAATGCTAAGCAATAGGTTGAAGGTTATGTTACGCTGACCACGAGAAATCCCAGTATCTGGAGGCCATCTGATTTGGGGAGCAGAAGTCATAGCAGGCCGAGACCCAAATGGGCTAATAGCGCCAACTGTTTGGTTGGTATTTTCAGAAAATCTGAAGTCAGAATATATGTCCCCAGATCTTCAATCTAACACAATCGATCAACTGAAGAAGTTCCGGCTCCATGGCTAAATGGTTAGCGTGCTGGCCTTTGGTCACAGGAGTCTCGGGTTCGATTCCATGCGGGGTCTGGAATTTTAACCACAATTGGTTAATTTTGCTGACACGGGGGCTGGGTGTATGTGCCGTCTTCATCATTCATTTCATTCTCATCACAATGCGCAGGTCGCCTACGGGTGTCAAATCAAAAGACCTGCACCTGGCAAGCCGAGCTTGTCCTCGGACAGCCCCGGCACTAAAAGCCATACACCATTTCATTTCAACTGAAGAAGAATAAAGAGTTGTTTCCTAAAGACATAACAACAAGCAATTCATCTTCCATAAATAGCTTTCACTATGAATGTTTTTCAAAAGCCACACTGTCATCTAATGTTACTGATAATGTGAATTGTTTACATTTATTAACTCTTAGTAATCGGCTAAGTTGTTAATGAACATCACAGAAGATGCTGGAAATATCTGAAGAAATGAAGAACCGAGGATCCAGAAGTCCTACTTCCACTTCACTCGGAAACCGGCAGAACTCAACACGCGAAGCTTCGTCTGGACGCTTTAACGCATGCACAGCAGTACATTTGCAGGTCCTTTTTGATAATGTTTCGACACAACGATCTCTTAATTTCCACTTGCACAGATAAACGGCGTTCAGATTTCGTTGGACTGCGTTCCAGACTTTCCTTTACTCGAGCAATGTTTTCTGGTATTCGAACTCTTTTCGGATAGTTACGGCTTTTCTTCGCTACAAAGCCCGTTTCATGCCATTTTGCCATGAAGTTTTGGATTGCAGACTTTGTCGGAAAACACTTCCAGTCTTAAACTCTTGCGCAAACAGTTCCGCACAGGTTTTCCACGAATCGTGCTTCGCATAACACTCGACAATGAACAAGCGCTGTTTTATCATGAGCACCATTTTGTGTTGCGTTCAGCTGGTCACTAAATACGTCTGCTCCTCTCACTCACACGTACACACAGCGACGCACTCGGGAGATGCGCAAACGCAAGCATGTGGCAGCAACCGATTGGTGCATCGAAATCACGGTTTTCAGCATTTCCTGTGCTGGGCAGTTCATTAACAAGGTTCAACACTGCGCCAGTCTTAAAAAACATTTCCGGGCCAGTTTCATTTTTCCCATGCTGCACAATATCCATTCTGAGTCAGTATCATCCGGAAATGCATTGTCATCTATATCACATTCACGCACAGTCACTGGAAAACTGTGTGATGTGATGATAGTCTGAACTCGCATCCTCTTGGCTAGTTGTTGAAAAAGTAGATGGTTGATCTAATACCACTAACAATTCCTTAGTGTCATGATCTACTATTCTTTTATCTGAAGGTTTTCTTTCTTAAATTAATGAAGTAATAGAGCATTTGAATATAATAAAAAACCATGAAATATCTCGGGGTTTATATTTACTCTTGAACTATTCATTGAATATTCCAATAGAAATTTTCTGAATTCTTTGTTTCTAGACTCCTTGACATCTTCAGAATTTATCCGAATTATAGTTTTTAAAAAGTTTAGCTACTGATGGTCCATGTATCAAAACTTTGTGAATAGATACTGGAAAACTGTGTGATGTGATGATAGTCTGAACTCGCATCCTCTTGGCTAGTTGTTGAAAAAGTAGATGGTACAAAGATATGCATAATTCAGCAGCTTCTTTGCAGTAGGCCTAATTATTCAGTGTTCTTGAATGTCATAGCCACAGGAAATAGTGCGTAACTGACAGAAACCCCTTTACTAATACAAGTTACTCTTGATGTGGTTTATGTGTGTTTGAAAAATCGACAAGCACTATTACCACCATTGGTACTCCTCCCACCTTGTGTTGGTGTGCATACAACCAGACCAGTTTCTGCCCTAAATTTATGTATTTGTTTCTATTATTGGTTATGATTGTTATATCTTTAGTTGCTCTCACTTGCCATTTTAAATGTCCAACCGGTAGGCTATGCAAAGGGCACACTTTGCACATTTCATTGCTAGGTGAAGTGTGGACGGATCCCATGCAGATGTACCTTCGTTGGGTACACGTTCCTTCACATCTTGAAAAATATTCATATATCTGTGTAGATTTGTTGGATGCCAGAGCATCTGAAGCTTTACCATCCACCAATGTTTCTATGAATCTACTTCACAATGATGTTCGTTGATTACCACTGGATATTCTGAAAAAGAAAAAAAATGATTCGTGAAATACTGAAATCCCGATTTCTGCATTAGTTTATTTTTGAAATCGATATCGGATAGGTCTACAGTATAAAGTAGATTATGGTTTCAGATTTTCCCAAGCTGCTAATATTCTCTAGTTTTTATCTGGAACAAATAATTGCAATGGTACTAAAGGAGTCACCAAAACATATGCATCATCACTACTTGGTTGCTGGAACGCCTGGTTTTATCCACTTGGCCTTCCATTACCACCCGAACCCCTTTTCACCATCATTGCCATATTACGTGTCAAACATTTCTATACTACACCACTCTTCCAAGATGTTTTTATGCACCAAGCAAAGACATTGAACAGTTAAGTCAAACAGAGCTTGCAATTTTATTTCAGCTTTTACTTCAATAATGGTAATGTTTCCTTCATAAGGATAGCAATGATTCCTCGCTTCAACTATGTGGTTATGGGATGGATACAGCAAATTTGACCCTTTTGCTTTTGTTGGCATGCTTGTGATTTCATATTTTGTTATAGTCAGTTTTGCACATGTGCATAAAACTAAGGCTTCGTCAGGTGTATAGGCTGCTGACATTTTAGCACATGATTGTAAGCTTTTCTAATTTTGGCCTGTGAGAAGAAAGTAGGATTTCTAAATCCTGTGCCGCGTCCTTTTTGCCACACTTTTGGAATTTCACTTTCGTAGCACACGTGAGATCGCTTGAAGTTCCTCGCGAGATCAACTTATGTACCTTCCTAACCTTGGCTCTAGTCCCACATTCATCGAAATCTCTTGATGACGTCCAGGTTATTTTACTGGTGTCATATGTTGTGTCTGTATGTACTGTAACTTGTGTTTGGCATATCCATGTTTTCAATACCGGGCGAAATTCTTCTTCTCAAAGACACGTCTGTTACGAGAGGCTTTCATTCCACCTTTCACTGAAATAGGAAATGATTTTACAACACGCCCCAATTCCCCTTTCATGATACCCGAACGCGTTTCTAACTGATATCTAGCCTTTAAATCAGCTATTAGAAATGTACTGGACTCAGTATTGCTGCACTGTTGAATACTATAATCACGTGTCAGTGTCTCAAACTGTTCTCTTCGCGACACGATCAGTTGCCTGCCTAGAGAAAAATGAACACACACATGAGGGTAGCAGGTTCTAGCAAACAATATCATATCAAATATATTTCACGGATTACATGCTGTTTTTTGGTAAAAATGAAAGCATCTCATAGAACCGCATAGAAAAACTTTGACAACCTTGTATATAATTAAATTGAAAACAAGAAACAAAGTGGTTCAACCTATTCAATACAAGGAAAATAAGAAATGTAATGTTACATTCTTATTTGATTAATAGCAGTACCGGTTTCGACCACTATTCTGGGTCATCATCGGCCGATTAAATAAAAATATAAAACAATGCATAGGAAAACAATAAGTAAAGGATAAATCTTTCACTAAACGCAGTTCAAGAAGCACTATAACACTATAGGGATTAGCACTGCGTGATGTAAGATCCGGAAGAAATTGAAGATCAGTCATTTAAATGAAGCAAGGTGCAAGTTCTTGAAGAGCAGCATAACATACGTAATGTCCGGCACTGTGCTTCAAAATATTTATGAGAATTGTTCAATAGTTCGGTGAACAAGCCTACAAATACTGCTAGGGATGAAGTTATAATACAATTTAATAAGTCCCAAGTCCTAAAATTATATAGAAGTCGAAGTTAAGTCACTTAAATGAAGTAAGATGCAAGTTCTTGAAGAGCACCACAACATACGTAATGTCCGGCACTGTGCTTCTAAATGCTGATGAAACTTGGTGAATGTTTCAATGATCAAGCGTGCAAATGCTTCTAGGCGCGAAAATATAGAATAGAATTTCATATAATTGAGATATACTGTATATTAATGTTTATATGATGGGTTCTTTAGAGATGCAGAACTGAATCTGACATCTGGGCCATATTTAGGCCATTTAGTCCTTACCTAACTATGCTGTAACATCTAATTCGATCTACTTCATTCTATACACTACGTCATGAAACTTGCGCTGTGCCTCCGTTCAATTTTCTTGTCCAGTTTTATTACTTAGAAATTTACCATTCTATTGAGGATTGTAAATCTGCAGTTAAACGAACACCTATCAAAACTAATTGATGATCCGTTGTCTAATATGTTGTATAAATATTCCCCAAAGCCAACAACAGACCTCGATTTACCTCTACCTTCGGGTGACAGTTTTTTGAAAGCACAGCTGATTTAAGTCGACCACATAACATACATCACCCCATTATTTGGATATAATATATAGCAGACATGGAAGGCAACAAATTGCAGCCTGCGACGTTCACATCAATACACAGTAATCTCCTTGAGAAGAGATCCCCTCTGTAGTAAAAGATTACATAACTTGATCAAAGAAATGTAGCAAGAACACGAAACCATAAACATCCGAGGGGTTTACGTAAATGACAATAAAGCAGCTCACCCTGCCTTCGAAGCCGAGAGTGCTAAGTCATGCTCGATAGCAAGATGGGAGAATCAGAGTTATGAGTTCGATCTCAGGTTATAGAAACTTGCAAACTCGTCAAGCCATAACATATATTTACAAATGCACCGAATAGAAGGAAAATTAATACCTGAATAAACCTGTCATAAAAATTCAAAATAGGGCACTAACAAAAAATATCAACAACGACACTCATTACATTATTGGTCTATGAAAATGCAATTTTTGTTTTTGCCATGGAAGATCACATTGAGATTCACTGTACAGGGATTCGAGGACGCTGAGAAGAGAAAGAGATACGACTGGGAAGGCAACAGGCGTAACATTTGCCCGATTTGAAAATGGGGAAGCCATAGAAAACCAAGGCTATCCACAGTGAGTTTCGCACCCACAACCTGCCGAATGCAAGCATATAGTTGCAAGGCCCTACCACTCAGTCAGCTCAGTAATTTCGTCTTAACACGTACAGTAGAAAGTTATGTGAATATCTGAAGATGTATGGGTGTACTTAATCGAAAAGAAAGCGGTTGTGATTTCACATCAAGTAGTTCAACGAGGGTGTGGTATAGTACGTGAACCTTTTCTTGAGCCCAAGTTCCCATTCAACACTATGGGGCTCAGGGCTCAAGAAAAGATTTGCTTACTATACTTAAACGTTGCGTTCATTTGACCTATAATGAAAATGAATACAGGCATACTGTGGATGAAGGCGATCGAGTGAATAGTTGAGCACTCGCCTGAATGCCATTTCTCTTCCTATATAGATGAATTTGCTTTTATTTTATTTTGTGCATTCTGTTATACATTCAGCGGTCTTAGAAGACATCATTTGGTTATACAATTTGCAAGATTGATGAAGCCCTTCATTAAGGAGTAATCTCCAATTTATTAAGTTAATTTTTTAAATCTAACATTAAGTTTCAATATATAACACTGACTCCATAATAATTATACTGAATCAAATTACGTTACTACTATGGACGTCGCTTCACCGAAAATCACCCATTCATTAAAAATGCGTGTAAAGCCTGATATATCTCCGAATAGTAATCGAATTAACATTTCAAATGTTGCAGATTAAAATGTCTGTTTATAATCACAAATTTAAATAGGTCTCATATTCTATCACTGATATCTTTGAAACTGATTTTCACCGTATGAGAAAACTAAACCACCGAGCTCGATAGCTGCAGTCGCTTCAGTGCGGCCAGTATCCAGTAATCGGGAGATAGTGGGTTCGAACCCCACTGTCGGCAGTTCTGAAGATGGTTTTCCATGTTTTCCCATTTTCACGCTAGGCAAATTCTGGGGCTGTACCTAAATTAAGGCCACGGCTGCTTTCTTCCCATTCCCAGGCCTTTCCTGTCCCATCGTCGCCATAAGACCTATCTGTGTCGGTGCGACGTAAAGCAGATAGCAAAGAAAAAAAAGTAAAGCACTTTCGTAGCGAATTCTTTTTACAGATAATGGCACTGTCATTTTGAAAAATGGAATGTCTAGTGACAGACCTGAGAGTTTCAGAACAACTGCATTATTGAATACATGCTACTCAGTTAGTTGTGAAGAGACTCATTTTAAATCAACTCCCCAAACCTGCTGGAGCATATTCATCATACAGCAAACGAGATTCAGTCCTAGCAAACCTGTACAAAATCAAGTGTTATCGTTAACTACTTACATACAGGCAAAATTCAAGCCATGGCTAAACATTTCAGGAGATGCATAATGATATAATGTTGAAAGAGAGTGTGATTTCCTACAACTCCAGCTCGTCTCGTTACCAATATGTTAAGTGACAGATTATTCGAAGTTTTCATGGATAATAACATTCATCCACAAAAGGAGCACAGGAATGGACTGCTTCAGCGCTCATTTTTTCCTCTTCAGTTCAGTTTATACATCGCCAACGTGCTAGACTACATACCTTGGCTAGAAAAAATCTCGATAATCACAAAGAATCGAACGTAGCAAGTTGATTATTTTTTTGTAAGTCCTTCGTAATCAGAAACAAAATAGCTTAGGCAACTACGGGAATGTAGCATATTCGTTACTTCAAGGCACGCCAAAAGTGAACTGTAGAATTAAAATACGCGTAACAACACAAACTTACGAATATGACATATTCGCTTACCTTGCCATGGCCACTTTAAGAAAAATCTCGTATCCTTCAAATTGCAAGTGTTCATAGTAGCCCTTCATAGTAACCCACAATAGCATTGGAAAACATCAAAAATGAAACATGCATGTTTGCACGTTCATTATCTAACATGTTTCTGACGATTACGCAGAGTTGAAGGGAAAAATATTGTTCATCTGATTAAGGGCGGCAACGGAAGGTCCTGTATATGACCATGACCAGTTATCTGAAGGCAAGGTCACCACTGACAGAGAAGACTGAAAGGTCTGGCTAGGTGCATGTAATGGACCATTTTATGGTCTTGTGTTGAGTAGCCTTAATTGATCGTGAAGTCACAGGTTTATGTTGGACTACCATTTAATTGACCATGAAGTCTGCGGATAAAGAGCTACGTCGTATATGTCTCTCATGAGCTACTTCGATTAGCATGGGCGAACCCGAGATAGCACGGTCGACCTTCTCGGTGATAACACAGAACATTAAATACAATCATAATTTATGTGCACGGACTGCGAGTAAGATTAAAGCTTCAGGTAATACCAACTTACATAAACGTGTACAGTAATACATAACCTAGAAGAGACTTGTTTTGTCAAACGTCCCTTCAATGGCCGTAGATTTTAAGACGCCAGAGTGTAAGAATGTTGTTCCACAGGAGCTCTTTAACTCCTAAAAACGGACACGCATAATAGCTCTAACGTGTTATTACATGAAAGCGATGTCTTTAATACCAACATTATTCTACGGAAAAAAATATTAACAAAAGAGCCAACGTTAAATTTTATGTTAAATTATGTAAACCAATAATATTTATTTTAAACTATTAAAAACGTATTATTATTATTATCATTATTATTTTATATTTGACAATTAATAAATATTTTGAGTTTGTAAATAAGCACATACGGACGTGTTCAAAGTTACTTTCATTGATCTGTCTCCATCTTATCCTTGGCATAGACAATCTAAAAGTGACTGAGGTATGAACGATGCTAGTAATGCCATTCCTTGTGCAGCCATTCCCTGCTATGAATGGTGTGAAAATGTTGCTCATGGGGTCGATTGGTGCATGCATTTCAGTGGACTTGGTAGACTGATATGTAATAGCAACTTCTGGCTCGGTGAGGAAAGCAACGGGAAACTACATCACTCCTCATTTCCCTAGTACGCCTCTTCAGTGATGCCTAGGCCATCTATGACAGCTGATGGCAGAGCTGCTGAGGATCCAACCAGCCTTAGGGCTGCAGACTGAACATACATACATTCCAACGGTCGTTTGTTTGTCTACAGAATCATACTATTTATTGTGAGTTCTCCATCAGCATATCAAGACTGTCTCACGTTGGTACGACTATAGGATCGGTCTCTCTCTACAGCAGTCTATATCCAGGGTTGTGTAAACACGGCCTGTAAAGAAGAACTAATTATAAAATATATCACCAACCTCACGACAAGAAATATTTCTCGATCCATATCATCGCCTATGGAAAATAAAAAATATCTCCTTTATTGTATTTAAAATCAACTGAATAAATAAGACCCTGTCTAGAAAGTCAAGAATAACAGAGAATCCTTCGTGGTAATCACGCGTCATCAACCTGCAGACTATAGGGCTGAGCAACGGTTGCTTGGTAGGCGAAGACACAATAAATCTGTAGCACCAATGTCTGTGTTTTATCGCCGAAGAAAGCCTCTCTGAAATTAGAACCACCAATGAACGGCAACAACGTGCCTAAAAAAGCATGTACAATCGTGGACACAGAAAAACTTACCCATATTTCTGGACTCTCCGTTCCTCCTCTCCTTGCCTCGCCGACTGTAGGCCAACCTAGAAATGGTCTTACGTAGTTACCTAATCAACTTCCTGTGAATGCCTACATAATTTCTCACATGGGACATGAACTGCTTCCTTTCTAATCCCAGACCCTATTAATTAAACATATATGCTGAGTTGAGTGCCTCAAACGGTAGAGCGCTGGAATTCTGAGTCCAAGTTGGTGGGTTCGATCCCGGCTCAGGTGCTCAAATACGCCAAGCTAGCATCGATCCATTTGCCACCACGTAAAAGAACTCCTCTGACCCCTTAGCGCCTCGGAAAACCGTAAAATCAGATAGCAGGATGTAAAATTATTTATTTACAACTGGCCTTATGTCGCACCGATACAAATAGGTCTTATGCCGACAATGGGATAGGAAAGGGTTAGGAGTGGGAAGGAAGCAGCCGTGGCCTTTTGACTGGTGTGAAAATAGGAAACGATTCAGGGTTGCCGACAGTGGGGTTCGAACCCACTATATCCCGAATGCAAGCTCACATCTGCGCGACCCTAACCGCATGGCCAAGTCGCTCGTGCGGATGCCCCAGCCACACAATTATCAGACAAGCAAATTACTACAAGATGACTCATGGTCCATCAATGATGGGGGAAAAAAATGACTTTTAGTGAACCGGGACTGTCCAAGGACATGTTCGGCTCGCCAGATGCAGATCATTGGGTTTCACTCCCGTAGGCGACCTGCGCGTCATGATGAGAATGAAATATGACGAAGACGACAAATTCCCGACCCTGCCAGGATACGAACCTGGGACCCCTGTGACCAAAGGTCAGCACGCTGACCATTTTGCCATGGTACCCGAGATTTAAAGTAAGTAGATATAGGGTCCTGAATTTGTGGATGACATTTTATGAATACACTAGAGTTAAAGAACGTTCTGCTCTTTTCATACTGTATGAAGTGCAAGCAGTTTGCTGTTATCAAGTGAAAACAGACAGGTGTCAGTGAGTGTGTTGGTCAGCTGCGAAAGTTAGTGCACATCGTATCAGTCTCGCTGCGTCATATTGCAGTGAAAGGAACTCCAACAAACTTCCTCATCCGTGAAACAACGCCATGCACATGCCAGAAGATGTACACGGAAGCAAATTTCAACTCGCTATTTTATCATATTTCTGGTCAGACTTTCGTTCTGTTCATACAACAGTTAGAATTGCAGCACAGAGTATCAACGGAGGTAACTTGAAACGTAAGTACGCTTTGTAGGTGAATAGGTAAAGAGAGGTCAAGATAAAGAATGCTGCAGAAACTCGATTATCAGTCAGTTGAATAGGTAAAGAGATGTCAAGGCAGAGAATGCTGTAGAAACTCGATTATCCTTCAGATGAATAAATAAAGAAAACTCAAGATAAAGAATGCTGTAGAAACTCGATTATCCATCAGGTGAATAGGTGGTCAAAATAAAGAATCCTGCAGAAATTCAATTATCCGTCAGGTGAATAGATAATGGAGAGATGTAGATAAAGAATGCTGCATAAACTCGATTATCTGTCAGCTGAATAGGTAAAGAAAGGCCAATAAAAAGAATACCGTAGAAACTCGATTATCCGTCAGATGAATAGGTAAACAGAGGTCAAGATAAAGAATACCGTAGAAACTCGATTATCCGTCAGATGAATAGGTAAACAGAGGTCAAGATAAAGAATGCTGCAGAAACTCGATTATCCGTCAGATGAATAGGTAAACAGAGGTCAAGATAAAGAATACCGTAGAAACTCGATTATCCGTCAGATGAATAGGTAAACAGAGGTCAAAATAAAGAATGCTGCAGAAACTCGATTATCCGTCAGATGAATAGGTAAACAGAGGTCAAGATAAAGAATGCTGCAGAAACTCGATTATCCGTCAGATGAATAAGTAAAGAGAGGTCAAGATAAAGAATACCGTAGAAACTCGATTATCCGTCAGATGAATAGGTAAACAGAGGTCAAGATAAAGAATGCTGCAGAAACTCGATTATCCGTCAGATGAATAGGTAAACAGAGGTCAAGATAAAGAATGCTGCAGAAACTCGATTATCCGTCAGGTGAGTAGGTAAAGAGAGGTCAAGATAAAGAATGCTGCAGAAACTCGATTATCCGTCAGGTGAATAGGTAAAGAGAGGTCAAGATAAAGAATGTTGCAGAAACTCGGATTATCCGTGAGGTGAATAAGAAAAGGGAAGTCGGGATAAATAATATTGTAAAAAAATCGATTATCCGTCGAGATTCGGGACCGAGACCGTGATGTATGTGAGAATAGGTGGATAATAGAATAAAATGAGAAAATAATCACTGCACTAACTGCACTCACAAGGTGCATTCGCGAAGTACCTGACTGATTATGATATAAAATCAAATAGGATAGGAAGTTCAGGGGCTAGAATTCAATTCCAGGTGCTGTTAGAAATGTAAGATTGCCGGTAGGGCTGGCATGTGCTTAAATAGGTACATTAAGTTCACCTATATTGGAGAAATGAGTTTGAATAACTGTTCTGACAGTGATTTTTCTTACTAAGGCCAATATGGGCATTTTTCACAGAGAACGACTGACTGTAGAATTCCTCAGAAGAAATACTTTTCATCGTATCTATCTGAAATGTGATTGGCACAAATTAAATTCGTCTCGCAAACAGAATCCGTCAGCTGGTTGTACACAATGCGTTAGAAAAGGATCCTTCGGGCTGTTTTCTCCCCCATGTAACTCTACAATGACGACAACATGATTGCTATCACTGAGCCGTGGCTTACATCTTAGTATGTAAGCTTATCGTAAAGAATCTAAATCCTCGTATGAAAGTTGTAAGGAGTGCACGCAGACTTGGATGGCTTCAGTAAATCCCACTGTGGCTCAACAGAGGTGTTGTTTCCCGTGGTTTACCACTCGAGCGACAAGGAAATACCAGGAGAGTACCCGCATATAAACCACGATCGCTCCCTTCTCTGTTTTAGTATCATTTAATAAAAAAAAACTAATGGCTTGTGCGGCAAATGTTGTAAATAAATAAATAAATAAATAAATAAATAAATAAATAAATAAATAAAAAGTACCTGGGTAAAACGCTGAATGGTCTTGGAGAAAGAGTACAAGAAAAATATATCTGAAACAAAATTAATAAAGTGCAGTCGAACGGTCAGGTGATGCAGGAAATATTAGATTAGGAAATGAAGTCTTTAAGGAAGTAGATTAATACTGTTACTTGGATAGTAGAATAACTAATTATGCCATGGTGGTGTGATTTTTGTTTTGATGATGATGATGATGCATGTTATTTAAAGGGGCCTAACATGTAGGTCATCGGCCCCTAATGGTACGAAATGAGACGAAATGAAATGACAAATTAAAAGCCCCAAAACATCCACTGACCACAATTCAAAACGTGAGGACGAAGTATGAATGGATGGATGAATATGAATTTAAAACAATCAGTGGAACCGACCCACAGTGCCTCACATGCGCAGAAGCTGGCGTAAAATAATGGTATTACTTACTGACCAAGGGGCTGCTTCTATAGCACGATACTGAATCGATGATGCTTGTAGTCGAAAAGGGTCAAAAACCAAGGTCATCGGCCCCTCATAATGGTACTTATCTCTAGAAAAGTAGCACCATGTTGCGGTACTAATCAAGAGTTGCGTAGACTCGCGATATTCCACACATTATGGTACTACTCACAGGTAATGAAATTCGCACATGTATTACAGACCTACTGTGTTTCGCACATTGCGGCGCCATTGACAAGCAACGCAAACCTATGGTGTTCATCACCTAAGTGTACTAACCACAGGGACTCGTACTATCCCGTGGTGTTCCTCATATAGTGGGTACTAATCATAGGCAAGCCAGGACCATGGGTTCCGTCATCCCATGGTGTCGCTCATATAGTGCTACTAATCACAGGTACTGTAAAAGCCGTCGCGCTTTCGTTTGCTACTAATCACAAACCTATTTGGTACCTAACATAGTGGTACTACGCGCGCAAGGAAAAGCGACCCATGGTGTTCCCCGCGTGGTGGTACTAAGCACAAGGAGTGTCATGGTTCTAATATAATCATCCCTTGGTCGCCCCTTTTAATCGCCTCTTACGACAGGCAGGGGATACCCTGGTAGTAATCTTCGTCTGCATCCCCCACCCACAGGAGGTTGTGTGTTTGGTCCGCGAGAGGTATTTTATTTCCCTCAAGTCCGCCGGCAAGCCGGTTAGGACCTCCCTATCCGCCACCTGGGACGCGCCATGTGGGAGTATCACCTCTTCCCCTGCTACGCCAGCGTAGTAGGTTCGTGGATTTTTGTTTTAAGAGGAAGTACAACTAGGTAATCATCCCCTCGGAACAAATTAAGTGGAAAAGAAATTTGATATAAAACAAAACAATTCATTCAACAGAGCAATTCGAAAATGAATTAAAAATAAATCAAAAATTATTGTATTAAGCCGAAAGGTTCACAAGTGCATTGAAAGGGAACACAAGTGGCCTGAGTTGCAGAACATTTGAAATGTGCATACCTTTAAGTAATCTACTCTCCGCATGAAGGGAATGACGAGATTAGCAGTATTCTCGTCATCGGCTAGTACGTATGAGTTCGAGTGTGAGGCCAACGTTCCGTCTTAGGCCCGAGAGGTCGGCGCATTATGTGGGGATGTGGGCCACGGCGAAGCCGGCATCACATGAACGCACTGGGGGATCTTCCCTCATTAAGGGGTGAGAGTGAGTAGATCTTCCATGACCTATCCTACACAGAACTACGGCCTCTCTCCATGCGGACCGGAAACAGGACCTCCATACGGCAGTTGTGTTCTTACTTGCTCTCAGCTTATTGGAAGTACGGATAGCTAGCCACTCCGATTCCCAAGACGCCAACAGGGTTCGACGTAGCTGAGAACAACTATACCTAGCAGGTACATTTACAGGTCTAGGAGGTAAAAGTACCACTTCCAAGCACAAGCAAGGAAGGTCTTTCTTAAGAAAAAAATTGCTCACTTCGAAGACTGATACAGGAATTGGATGTTTTTGAAGACTTTCTTCTGAAGCGTGGCATTGTAGGGAAGTGAAACATGGACAATAACTAGCTCAGAAAGGAAGAGAATAAAAACTTTTGAAATGTGATGTCATAGAAGAATGCTGAATGTGAGACTGGTAGATCGAATCATGAATGAAGAGATACGACACCCAAAGTATTTTGAGAGCGAGTACCTGAAAGTCCCAGGACGAAACTTATACCCTTCTACTGATCTGTTTCCGCGAAATGCCGATGAGTCGGAAAATCTTCATCACGTACACTGGCGGGGAAAACTGATCTGTCATGGGAGGAAAATTAACCCTCATGTCAGGAAAGAAACTCCTCTTCTCTGAATTGTTAAAAATAGAATTGCTTGGAATTTTGAGGATTAGAAGAAGAAGGAGAAGAAGAAGAAGAAGAAGAAGAAGAAGAAGAAGAAGAAGAAGAAGAAGAAGAAGAAGAAGAAGAAGAAGGGTCTAGAGAAGGGGGATGCAATTTTGATTTTTAATGACATAAGAGTTTTAATTTGGAATAGGCTGAAAAGTGGGGTGGTAACCATTTAAAACAGGTCGTAAGTTAGCCAAGAGCCGCGATGTTTGTAACGGGTGTTCGGCTTCTTGGTTCTTACGACCTGTTTGAACAGTAGGATGCCTGGGTCTGTAGACTGGCTTAGGGGGATTCTATACTTGGTCATTTTGACTGTTTTATTTACCTGTATACAGTATAGTGACAGCCAATAATTGTAAGAGGGTATTGTAAGCCATGTATCATAATTCAAAGAATTGCAATAAAGGAATGCTCTCTCCCCAGCTCCAGGTGATCCGGAATTGGGGGACGGGATTCTATTCTATTCTATTCTATTTACCTGAGATAAGCGGAATACGAAGTTCAGTTCGTACCTTTTTATCAGATATCCCCGTTCAATTTGTTTTTGAGGGTAGTGTAGGCGGTAAGAACGGTAGGGGTAGATCAAGGCATGAATATGACAAACAGATTAGAGTAGATTTAGGATGTATTAGATACGTAGAAATAATGAAAATCTTACCATAGGATAGGATGGCATTGACGGCTGCATCAAATCGGTCTATGGACTGATGATCCAATCAACAACAAATCAGAATCAAGCAGACGCTAACATTAATATGCCATCAAAAAGTACCATAGAACACTGGCAAACGATTAAACCGGCTACACCGGGCGAGTTGGCCGTGCGGTTGTGAGCTTGCACGCGTGAGATAGTGGGTTCGAATGTCGGCAGCCCTGAAGACAGTTTTCCATCGTTTCCCATGTTCACACCAGGCAAATGCTGGGTATGTACCTTAATTAAGGCCCGCCTCCGTAGCGTAACGGTTAGTGTTATTAGCTGCCGTCCTCGGGAGCCCGGGTTCGATTCCCGGTACTGCCAGAAATTTAACAATGGTAGGAGGGCTGGTATGTGGTTGAAATGGTACATGCAGCTCACCTCCAATGGGGGTGTGCGTGAAAAGAGCTGCACCACTTCGGGAAGAGGACACGAGTTTACCTTCTTTTTTACTTTAATTAAGGCCACGGCCGCTTTCTTTCAAATCCTAGGCCTTTCCTATCCCATCGTCGCCATAAGACATATCTGTGTCGATGCGACGTAAAGCCACTAGAAAAAAAAACCCGGCTACATCTGTAACGTAAGAGTTTGGACTCCCAGAAGACAATGATATGTTTTCAGTTTCAGGAATTAATATATGGCTTTTTTGACTCAAAAAGGCTGGTTCGTTTGAATAAACAGAAACGAGGGCCGGTACGCTGCTGAAAGACGCTCCTCGGAGAAGCGTGCTCATTAGTGCGAACGTCAACAGATATCACCGCAAGGATGTCCTGCGGTCTCCCCGTTTCCTCTGCATCGATATCGCTTCAGGTTCCGAGACCAGACTTCCCACTTCAGGTTTCTTAAATTAATAGCAACTTTAATAGAGGTTATATTCATTCATTTCCAAATGCAAGTGTTTCCAAATAGGCTGTGTCTGGAATATAATTGAAGACGAACGGGCGAAATGTCTCGTTATTGATTAGCACCGTCCAAGAAAGCGTGAAATTAAAATAATCCAATTTCTCTGCAGCGGGAAATGGAAATACGGGCATGCTAGAGTGAATGGCACTAAAATACAGCTGTCGAATACATTTTTCATGTTTCACAGTATATTGCTGTGAACTTTAGCGCACGTTCATTATTTCAATAGTAACAACAGATGACGTGTTGATTGACAGGATCTGAGCGAAATCTGTATCCCATTAACGTGGAACTGTCTAGCGGCACTTTGGACTGGTAAATGTTTAGAAAAGCAATCAACAGGCATTCTGATGTGTCGGGATGTTGAATAGGCTAATTGTAAGCTTTATTAGTATCATGTGCAAGACATGGAAAATTTGTTATCGTTTACAACAAGCCAGATTGCTATTGAAATAGTTCGAGGAAGGGTATGGGGTATGTTAAAGTGCAATAGTCGAGATGACTCAAGTTGTAATCGCGGCCGATGAACATAACACAAAGTCTAGTGTGAATGTCCGTAGTTGACGGGGCCCAAGAATTTTCTTCTTCTTCTTCTTCTTCTTCTTATTATTATTATTATTATTATTATTATTATCATTATGCGGTTAAACTTGTTATACTTTTATGAGTTGTTGGGATTAGTACTATCACTTATTATCACGTCTACAATTATTACAGGCCGTGAAAGCATCAGCCTAAATAAAGTATTGCCCTAAAGATGGTTTTCCTTGGTTTTCCATTTTCACACCAGGCAAATGTGTACCTTAATTAAGGCCACGGCCGCTTCCTTTCAATTCCTAGGCCTTTCCTGTCCCATCGTCGCCATAAGACCTATCTGTGTCGGTGCGACGTAAAGCAACTAGCAAAAAAATGTATTACGTTGTTTCATTCTTCATTCATTACTTCATTCAAAGTAGCGTTAAACAACAATGTTAAACTCAGAAATGAGTCTTACATGAAATGAAATGGCCTGGAAACTACGAATCGTCCATTCTTACGATGAGACCTAGTAGAATTAATTTAAATGTTGTGATAATGGTTAAATAGCTTATAATATGCTGCAAGTTTTAAAGCTTTATAACACTGATCCTTCACGTTTATCATGTGATGGCGCCGAGTAGAACAAAAAGACCGTGATTTCGTAATATATGTCTTAAAATTTCTGAGTCGCTAAAGTTACCTAGGATCACTTCGGATTTTGTAGCGGTTTTAAGGCCGAGAGCCCTTCCTAATTCCACGTGATTTTTGAGATGATAATCTCAACTCATCATCGACCCATCCATTGCATAATTATATTTTATCTTCTGTTTCTTCCGAATAAATGTTATGGCTACACATTTACCTATGTTAAAATTTAACTTATTCTGTTTGCTCCAGTCTACAAGAGAATCTAAATCGTTTTGAAGTTTTGACAATCAGAACTGTTTTAATAGATTTGTATATTTTAATATCATCAGTAAAAATAAGAATTTCAGTTTCCAGTAAGTCATTTACAACGATAAGAAATAGCAAAGGCCCCAAGTTAGAACACTGAGGAACTCCAGAATTCACATCAAATTTGTATTTTGTAGGATATACGACTTTTGTAATTTACAACCTGATTTCTATCCTTTAAATACGATACCTGGGGGAGTCTCTACGAACATCTTGAGACTCTGGCTAGAAACGGGGGTGTGATGCGAATATATGAACTCACCAAGAGAGTTCACTTAGCCTCTCACACCTCAATTCTCCAAATCCTACCTACGCGTGGTGCCCCTGTTAAGCTGAGCAACCCAGTGGAAGGTTGGGTTTACAACCCCAGCGGGAAACTGGGTCAGTGAGCCAACAGGAGTGGAGGACAGTGGAAGGCAACGGGAAACCACCACTGTAATTTTCCCAAGAAAACCCCATGGCTTTGCTCAATTCAAAATATTCCGGAGTTTCAAGTTCCCCAGTCGGATCTCCGGGGGGAACTACGTTGAGAGAAGCCTCAAGAAATGTGCGATGCTGCAAGGAACAGTACTGTTTAGGAACTTGGAATGTAAGATCCATGTATCAAGGAAAGCTGGATATAGTCAAACGAGAAATGAAGAGACTGGGCATCGATATACTGGGAATAAGCGAAGTGAGATGGATTGGTATTGGTGAATTTGCTACAGATGAGTACATGGTATACTATTCTGGACATGAAAACCAAAAGAAAAATGGAGTTGCCCTCATAGTTAGCAACAGGGTGCGTAAAACTATAATGGGGTGCAATTTTAAAACTGATAGAATGATGTCTGTACGTTTTCAAGGCCAACCTTTTAACATCACAGTCATACAAATTTACGCACCAACCACTGAAGCTGAAGAGGAAGATATTGACCAGTTTTATGAAGACTTACGAGAATTGCTACAGTTAACACCAAAGAAGGATGTCGTTTTCATTATTGGCGACTGGAATGCCAAAGTAGGAAATCAAACTGTAGATGGAGTAACGGGAAAATTTGGCTTTGGCACAACAAATGAAGCTGGACAGAGACTCCTAGAATTCTGTCAAGACAACTCACTGGTCATTACCAACACACTGTTTCAATTGCCCAAACGACGCCTATACACCTGGACCTCGCCAGATGGTAAATGTCGGAATCAGATCGACTACATACTCTGTAGTCAAAGGTGGAGGAGTGCTGTACAGTCATGCAAAACAAGGCCTGGGGCTGATTGTGGATCAGATCACGAGCTCTTAATTTCCAAATTCCGGCTCAAATTAAAGAGGATTGACAGAGCTAAACCATCAAGCAGATATGACCTGAATAGCATACCTCTTGAATATACAGTAGAGGTTAGAAACAGATTTAATGGATTAGATTTAAGAGATAGAGTCCCAGAAGAGCTATGGTCAGAAGTACGTTGTGTTGTTAAGGAGACAGCGGAAAAGCATATTCCCAAGAAAAAGAAAAAGAAGAAGGCCACATGGTTATCGGGTGAAGCACTACAAATAGCAGAAGAAAGAAGGAATGCAAAAATCAAAGGGGAAAGATCGAAAATGTCTAAATTAAATGCAGAGTTTCAGAAACTAGCTAGAAGAGATAAGAATGCCTTTTTGAATGAACAGTGCAAGGAAGTTGAGGAAAATAACAGACTGGGTAAGACAAGAGATCTTTACATAAGAATTGGAGACATCAGAGGGAAATTCCAGGCTAAGATTGGAATGATAAAAGATAAAAATGGAAAAGATCTTACTGAAGCAGAGGAGATTAAAGAAAGGTGGAGGGAATATGTAGGCAATTTGTATAGGAAAGATGGGAATACTCCTGATGATGAAGTTACTCTGTTGTCAGAGCCAGAACCAGATATCTTAGAAAGTGAGGTCAAGTGGGCCCTAGAGAGTATTGCAAACAATAAGGCAAGTGGTTATGATGGAATCCCTGCAGAACTGTTCAAAATCCTAGGAGAGGATGCTGTGAAAGTGCTACATTCAATATGTCAGCAAATATGGAAAACCCAGCAGTGGCCAAAAGATTGAAAAACTCAGTGTTCATCCCAATTCCAAAGAAGGGCAGCGCTAAAGAATGTTCAAACTACCGAACAATCGCACTTATATCGCATGCTAGTAAGGTTATGCTCAAGATCCTGCAAAATAGGCTTCGGCAGTATGTAGATCGAGAACTACCTGAAGAACAAGCCGGTTTCCGCAAAGGCAGAGGAACCAGAGATCAAATTGCTAATATTCGCTGGATTATGGAAAAAGCAAGAGAATTCCAGAAAGACCTATACTTATGCTTTATTGACTATGCTCAAGCCTTTGACTGTGTCGACCACAATAAATTGTGGCAAGTACTCAAGACTATGGGAGTACCAGATCATCTTATTTGCCTTATGAGAAATCTCTACTCTGATCAGGAAGCTACGGTGAGAACCCTATATGGAACAACTGAATGGGTCAAGATTGAGAAAGGTGTACGTCAAGGCTGCATATTGTCACCTTACTTATTCAACTTATATGCAGAGTATGTGATGAGGAATGCCAAATTAGATGAAACAGAAACTGGAGCTAAAATTGGTGGGATACATATAAATAACCTTAGATATGCTGATGACACCACCCTGTTGGCAGAAAGTGAAGAACAACTTAAGTATCTACTAATGAAGGTGAAAGAAGAAAGTGCAAAAGCTGGACTAAGGTTGAATGTCAAGAAAACAAAGATCATGGCAACTAAACCTATCACCTCCTGGCATATAAATGGTGAAACAATGGAGGTTGTTCCTAGTTTCATCTACTTGGGCTCCAAAATAACTGCTGATGGCGATTGCAGCCATGAAATTAAGAGACGCTTGCTCCTTGGGAGGAAGGCAATGGCCAACCTTGATAACGTTTTCAAGAGTAGAGACGTAACTTTAAGAACGAAGATTCGTATAGTGAAGGCTATGGTCTTCCCAGTAGCAATGTACGGAAGCGAAACCTGGACAGTAAGAAAGGCTGAGCGCCGAAGAATAGATGCATTTGAACTATGGTGTTGGAGAAAACTCCTTAGAGTTCCGTGGACTGCGAAGAGATCTAATAAGTCCATATTACAGGAAATCAACCCAGGCTGTTCACTGGAAGGTCAAATACTCAGGCAAAAACTAAAGTACTTCGGTCATATCATGAGAAAACATGATTCACTGGAAAAGACCTTAATGCTGGGGAAGACTGATGGTAACAGGAGAAGAGGGCGACAACGGATGAGGTGGATTGATGACATCAAGGAAGCCACGGCTCTCAATTTAGAAAGACTTCGGAAAATTGTATACGACAGGAAGAAATGGTGCACTTTGGTCTATGGGGTCACGGAGAGTCGAAAGCGACTAAACGACTAACAACAACAACAACAACAACAAGTCTTGTAATGTAGTAGAAAATCCAAAGGAAGAAAATTTATTAAGCAATCATGATTAACCTTTTCAAAAGCTTTTTGAAAATCCGTGTAAATTGCATCAGCGTGTGCATATTCGTCTAAACTAGCGGATACATATTCAGTCAAGTTGCAAAGATTTGTGATTGTGGATCTTCTCGCCATGAATCCATGTTGTCTCGGTGAGATACTATTTCTAACATGATCATAAATTTGTTTGTAAAATGTGATTTCAAAATTTTGGCTGAGGCACAAAGAATAGTAACAGGTCTATAATTACTGAACAATTTTATGTCTCCAGTTTTATATACAGGATTAACCTTGGTATGCTTCCACAAGTCAGTGAATGTCTCTGTTTTTACAATTCGGTTGAAGAGAATGGTTAAAGGATATACTAATACTTCTCTACAGCCTTTCAAAATATACGGGGGAATATCATCAGGCTCTACTGATTTCTTCGGTTTTAGGTGGTGCCTTAAGAACTTCTTCTATAGTTATATGCTGTATATTGAGTACACTTATTTCATTTAATGGATCATTATTTCTAAATTCCAAATTATATTTAGCCTTTTCCTGAGAGTACATAGTTTCGAAACAGTTTGCAAATCCATTAGCTATGTCATCTGGTGATTGTAACAAACAACCTTGAAACTCAAACTGTGGGTTATTTTTTAAGCATCCCCTCTTATTATTAACAAAGTTCCAGAATACATTACAATCATTACTCGAGTTATTTTCGATCTTCTGGACACATTGGTTGTATGCAATAGTTATATCTCTTTCTATTTTTGCTCTGAGAGTTTTAAATATATGCATACAATACTCAAAATTTTCTTCTTTCTAATTTTTCTTTTAATTTAATATTACTTATAATATCCTTTGTAAATCAGATGGGATAACTTTTCTTGTAGCTTTTCGATTTTCGGAACACATTGATCCAATACAGCATACATTTTATCATAGAAAAGTTGTGTGGCTAAGTTAACAACTCTGCATTCTTTAATATTAATCCAATCAGTTTCCTTGAACAGACTGTAAAGTTTCTCAAAATCTGTCTTTGTGAAATTATACCTTCTATGATGATTATTTTCTTTTCTTGTATTTCGGTTAAGTTTAAGTACTATCTGAAGAGCAGGATGACACCCGTCTTTTGGAATGATTGGATCAATTTCTTCAACAATACGTGTGCCTAATGAATTTTTTAACACAAGATCAAGTGCCTTATTATTACAACAGTATTATGTGCATTGTTAAGAGAGTGGAGAAAAAATGTAATACCCTGCTTAATTGTTAAGTTATATTACTACCTTTGTTCAAATCATACGTACTGTCAACTATTTCAGAGAAATTAAAGTCACCAACTATAATAATGTTATTTCCAAGTAAATTAATATATTGTTCTCACTTACGGCACTAAAAAATTCTAAGTAGGCATCTAAATGTGAATTTGTAGGAAAGTAAACTGTACAGATATAGTACTTGTTATTGTTGAAGGTAAATTTAACCCATTCTCACTCAGTATTTGCGTCTAATGAATGAACCATTTCTGGATTAAATGATGCCTTATCACCAATCAGGACTCCACCGCCATCTTTTTTGCAACTACTTAGGGCATTCCTGTCCTTACGAAATATAGTATACCTACTATCAAATAGTTCAGAATCATGTAAAGCATCATTCAGCCAAGTCTCAGCCAGACATATTATGTCAAAATTATTAGATAATATACCTGTGTATAAAGTATGCGCTTTACATCTTAATCCGCGTACGTTTTGATAATAAATTATAAATTCATTATCTAACAAACACATTACACAATATTAATAGTCTTCTTGGATTTGCTGATGTCTTCTCCACAGACAATATTGACAACAGGTGAATTATCACTTTGTCTCATGAAGATTCGACCATTCCTTGTCCAAAGATGCTTCACATTAGATGACCTACGAAGTTGACGACACTGAGCCAGAAGCCGCTTCCTGGTAGGGCACAGACTCTCAGTGATATACATTGGATTGTTGTAGGGGAAACCCAAATCCAAAATCAATAGATTCCTTTTCACGCGGCGTTTCCTCAGCAGTTCATCTTTATGTACACTCCGACAGAATTTGACGATGATAGTATTAGACGACGGGTGTTTAGGGTTACTTGAGGGCCTATGACATGCATCAATATCCTCTTCATTAATATTTATGACCATAGGTCTTCCCACAGCCTTCACTAAATGCACTGTATTTTCATTAGCTTGTGTTGGAATGCCTTGAATCTCTATTCTATTTACACTGACTGGCAGAGCAAATGAAACACCAAGGAGGAGTGGTTCGAAAGGGATGAAAGTTGGGGAAAAAACAGAGACGGCACGGACGAATAATTGATGTTTATTTCAAACCGATATGCAGGTTACACAATGCGCACGGCATCGACTCAGTAGGATGTAGGACCACCGCGAGCGGCGATGCACGCAGAAACACGTCGAGGTACAGAGTCAATAAGAGTGCGGATGGTGTCCTGAGGGATGGTTCTCCATTCTCTGTCAAGCATTTGCCACAGTTGGTCGTCCGTACGAGGCTGGGGCAGAGTTTGCAAACGGCGTCCAATGAGATCCCACACGTGTTCGATTGGTGAGAGATCCGGAGAGTACGCTGGCCACGGAAGCATCTGTACACCTCGTAAAGCCTGTTGGGAGATGCGAGCAGTGTGTGGGCGGGCATTATCCTGCTGAAACAGAGCATTGGGCAGCCCCTGAAGGTACGGGAGTGCCACCGGCCGCAGCACGTGCTGCACGTAGCGGTGGGCATTTAACGTGCCTTGAATACGCACTAGAGGTGACGTGGAATCATACGCAATAGCGCCCCAAACCATGATGCCGCGTTGTCTAGCGGTAGGGCGCTCCACAGTTACTGCCGGATTTGACCTTTCTCCACGCCGACGCCACACTCGTCTGCGGTGACTATCACTGACAGAACAGAAGCGTGACTCATCGGAGAACACGACGTTCCGCCATTCCCTCATCCAAGTCGCTCTAGCCCGGCACCATGCCAGGCGTGCACGTCTATGCTGTGGAGTCAATGGTAGTCTTCTGAGCGGACGCCGGGAGTGCAGGCCTCCTTCAACCAATCGACGGGAAATTGTTCTGGTCGATATTGGAACAGCCAGGGTGTCTTGCACATGCTGAAGAATGGCGGTTGACGTGGCGTGCGGGGCTGCCACCGCCTGGCGGCGGATGCGCCGATCCTCGCGTGCTGACGTCACTCGGGCTGCGCCTGGACCCCTCGCACGTGCCACATGTCCCTGCGCCAACCATCTTCGCCACAGGCGCTGCACCGTGGACACATCCCTATGGGTATCGGCTGCGATTTGACGAAGCGACCAACCTGCCCTTCTCAGCCCGATCACCATACCCCTCGTAAAGTCGTCTGTCTGCTGGAAATGCCTCCGTTGACGGCGGCCTGGCATTCTTAGCTATACACTTGTCCTGTGGCACACGACAACACGTTCTACAATGACTGTCGGCTGAGAAATCACGGTACGAAGTGGGCCATTCGCCAACGCCGTGTCCCATTTATCGTTCGCTACGTGCGCAGCACAGCGGCGCATTTCACATCATGAGCATACCTCAGTGACGTCAGTCTACCCTGCAATTGGCATAAAGTTCTGACCACTCCTTCTTGGTGTTGCATTTGCTCTGTCAGTCAGTGTACCATCGAGTACTGTTTACAGTCTTCAATGCGCTGTTTTAGCTCCAGATTTCGTTCTTGAGTTTTATGTTCTTATCCTTCAAACTCTCGATCATCCCCAGGACCTCTTGTAACACCCTTATTATATTCTTGTTGTTATGAGATACTGTGGTCCAACTTTTCATGGCACACTTCCATGGATTTACCTAGATCACGTTCAAGTTCTTTCTGAGAATTCTTGACCGATCCAATTCCCCGCTGCATTTCTAAAAGTTAATATTTTATTCCTCCAAGAGCTGTTTCTAAAGATTTCTGTGTCTTCTCCATGGTTATTATATTTGCCTGTATCGCACTCTGTTCACTCATCTTCAGTTTTATTGAATAAAAAGAGTTTTATTACTACAGCTCTCTCTTCCAGGTTGGTTACTGTCCATAGTGCCAGCAGTATCCCTCTCATGTCCGATTGTTGGGAGACTGTTACTTTTGTCAGTGCAATTGTCACATTTACAACAAGCAGCTGTACTTCCTAAACTGTCAATGTCCTCGTTTAGTAAATTTAGACACTTTGTATGAAATGCTTTATCACAAAAACCACATGTAATCCTGTTAGTTTTGTCTGACCTACTATAGGTTTTATTTTTTATAGATATTGCACATATCCATTGTTAAATAAGGTTAACAGTCGCTGAGCTCCGAGAATCTAGACAGGCAACACGAAGAGAGATGATGGAGCTTGAAATATTTTACTCTTCCTTGAGAGTGACAGCAACGGTTGTATAAATACTCTTTGCACAAATTGAATACGTGGTTACACTGGAAATATTTTAGTATTCCTTGGGATTGAATGCCACTGATTAGATAAATACTATTTGCTCAGATTTCACAGTTGGATCCACTGGAAGTACACTGACTGACAGAGCAAATGCAACACCAAGAAGGAGTGGTCAGAACTTTATGCCAATTGCAGGGTAGACTGACGTCACTGAGGTATGCTCATGATGTGAAATGCGCCGCTGTGCTGCGCACGTAGCGAACGATAAATGGGACACGGCGTTGGCGAATGGCCCACTTCGTACCGTGATTTCTCAGCCGACAGTCATTGTAGAACGTTTTGTCGTGTGCCACAGGACACGTGTATAGCTAAGAATGCAGGCCGCCGTCAACGGAGGCATTTCCAGCAGACAGACGACTTTACGAGGGGTATGGTGATCGGGCTGAGAAGGGCAGGTTGGTCGCTTCGTCAAATCGCAGCCGATACCCATAGGGATGTGTCCACGGTGCAGCGCCTGTGGCGAAGATGGTTAGCGCACGGACATGTGGCACGTGCGAGGGGTCCAGGCGCAGCCCGAGTGACGTCAGCACGCGAGAATCGGCGTATCCGCCACCAAGCGGTGGCAGCCCCGCACGCCACGTCAACCGCCATTCTTCCAATATCGACCAGAACAATTTCCCGTCGATTGGTTGAAGGAGGCCTGCACTCCCGGCGTCCGCTCAGAAGACTACCATTGCCTCCACAGCATAGACGTGCACGCCTGGCATGGTGCCGGGCTAGAGCGACTTGGATGAGGGAATGGCGGAACGTCGTGTTCTCCGATGAGTCACGCTTCTGTTCTGTCAGTGATAGTCACCGCAGACGAGTGTGGCGTCGGCGTGGAGAAAGGTCAAATCCGGCAGTAACTGTGGAGCGCCCTACCGCTAGACAACGCAGCATCATGGTTTGGGGCGCTATTGTGTATGATTCCACGTCACCTCTAGTGCGTATTCAAGGCACGTTAAATGCCCACCGCTACGTGCAGCATGTGCTGCGGCCGGTGGCACTCCCGTACCTTCAGGGGCTGCCCAATGCTCTGTTTCAGCAGGATAATGCCCGCCCACACACTGCTCGCATCTCCCAACAGGCTCTACGAGGTGTACAGATGCTTCCGTGGCCAGCGTACTCTCCGGATCTCTCACCAATCGAACACGTGTGGGATCTCATTGGACGCCGTTTGCAAACTCTGCCCCAGCCTCGTACGGACGACCAACTGTGGCAAATGCTTGACAGAGAATGGAGAACCATCCCTCAGGACACCATCCGCACTCTTATTGACTCTGTACCTCGACGTGTTTCTGCGTGCATCGCCGCTCGCGGTGGTCCTACATCCTACTGAGTCGATGCCGTGCGCATTGTGTAACCTGCATATCGGTTTGAAATAAACATCAATTATTCGTCCGTGCCGTCTCTGTTTTTTCCCCAACTTTCATCACTTTCGAACCACTCCTTCTTGGTGTTGCATTTGCTCTGTCAGTCAGTGTATTTTACTATTCCTTGGGATTAACTGTCACTGGTTGTATAAATACTCTTGCCCAGATTTCACAGTTGGCTACACTGAACCAATGTTTATTTTTGGAGGTTATAAAGTAAAACATGCGCTATTAAGGTTCAGTATTTGATTAATAGTATACAAGATCAAACAAAATAATTATCGAAGATGATCAGTGTAACTTACAGTTTAAGAAACCAATCTCTCTCTTGTGTCGCCGATAAAACCATCACATTTCCATAATAATGCGGAGCTCGCACACAACACACGTCTTACACTAATATTGTCATGATATTGTCATTATATGTTAATACATTGTTGGTCAATAAAACTGCAGCACCAAGTCATTGCACTTAATGGATCCCACACTAAGGAATGCAAGGAGGAGACTAGGACAATGACGTGATTAATTGTTTTTTTTTTTTTTTGCTTTACGCCGCACCGACACAGATAGCTGTTATGGCGACGATGGGACAGGAAAGGCCTACGAATAGGAAGGAAGCGGCCGTGGCCTTATTTTTTTTGCTAGGGGCTTTACGTCGCACCGACACAGATAGGTCTTATGGCGACGATGGGATAGGAATGGCCTAGGAGTTGAAAGGAAGCGGCCGTGGCCTTAATTAAGGTACAGCCCCAGCATTTTCCTGGTGTGAAAATGGGAAATCACGGAAAACCGTCTTCAGTGCTGCCGACAGTGTGATTCGAACCCACTGTCTCCCGGATGGATTAATTGCTCAACCCAGTGGCGACACTGATAAGCGGTATGTAAGTGGAGGTAGAAGAGACGCTGAAAACCGAACAGTGTGGTTCTGAATCCAAGATCAGCATTTGGGGGAAGGGAGGTTGAACCGTCACCTGTCCTGAGAATGTTTTTCTGTGGTTTCCCATTTTCACTTCCAGGCAAATTCCGGGAGACTTCATATTCATGCACCACAGCCGATCACACCTCATCTCAAATCACCACTACACATCTTCTGGCCAGAGAGAGGGCGTCACCGTCTAATTGGCCCAAATTACCCCTTCAGGGTAAGGAATGAAAAACGAAAAACAGCCACTGATTATGAGAGGTAAGTAACGGTACTGTCTTTCCCTGCCGTCCATGTGCGCGAACGGAGTTGGCATGTTGTATCGAAGTACACGTCAACCACACAATCCTGCTATCTGGGGATTATGAATTTTCCGACCGTAAAATTGGTTCTATCATTGGAAAAGTGCAACCACAATGATTCGGATAATGGATCAGTGGGCCAAGGAGGAGGTAAGCGACATACAGGAAGTCGATGGCCCCCTCCCATTGCACCACTGAGCGCGATAACAGACATGGGGTGCGAATGGCAATTTCGGGCCGTACAGCCACATCATACATCCTCGCTCAGGATTTCAGGTATGTGAAACATCCATCGGAGTCGTCAAGTACGCTTCGTCGCCGTTTGCAGCAGTGAGGCATTTTGTCCAGACGCCCATTACTACGGCTGCCACTGACCGCTGACCACAGACGCCTGCGACTGCAATGGTACGGGGAACGTCCGGTCTCGAGGGGCGTTGGCATGCCATCGTCTTCTCCACGAATCCCGCTTCTGCTTGCAGCATTACGATCGCCACATCCGTGCCTGGCGGCAACGTGGTATATTCCTGGCCAAGTCCTCCATTGTGCACAGTCGTACTGATCTTGCGTCTGGGGTGTCATCGGCTTTCAATCCCGCTCGTACACAGTGCGCATCTCTGGTACACTGACAGGCGATCGTCACATTGTGGATGCAGTGTAGCCTGTTGTTCTCGATCTTCAGGTTAGCCTGGGCCCAGTACTAAGAGGACAACGCGCGACTGCATGTGGCACACATCATCCGACGGTTCTTGGGTGTGATCATCACATCATAGTGCTTCTTTGTCCTACGCGTACACCGGATCTCTCGCCACTGGGTGTGTCACATTTAACAATATAGCATCAGACAGAATTAAAATTAATCTAAAATTAAAAAGCAATTAACTATTTTCTTATTTCTATTCTGAATGATACGCATATCTCCAAGATGCCATTAATTTAACTGCACAAAACGGTACCTACTTGAGTTAATCTCAATTCAGACGCATTAAAGTCATGGCCATTTATGCATATTCCTCCACAATTTTGCCTTTATTTCATGAAAATTTGATCCGTTTTCTTAACTGATGTATGGCATAAAGTAAAGTGCTGACTGAATCATTTTCAGTTCTATAAGGGTTAATGAGATATTTGTAACACGAAGTAGGCTTTGGACTAATATTGCATGTTGTTAAAATGTTGATGTCCAGTCACGATCTAAGAAACAGATCTTGCGAAGTCACGAGAGGAGTTAAACAGTAATGTCCAGAGATGAAGACAGCCGTGCGAGCAAAATGTGGTCTATTATGACTTGCATTTCATTCTAGCGGGTGATTGATGAAGCTAGTGCTCGCTCTGGTGCCTGAAAATATCACTTCGATGTGAATAGTCTAATGCCCATTTAGTTTTAATATAGTGTGTAAAACAACAACAACAACAACATAATAATAATAATAATAATAATAATAATAATAATAATAATAATAATAATAATAATAATAATAATAATAATGCCAAAATCAGACATTATAACTCAGTATCAAAAACGGAAGGATTGTACGCTTCAGAATGTCTTATTTCTCATTAAAAAATTGGGGAGCTGCAAGAACTCGAGAAGGAAAGGAAGATACTGAGGAAAATTCTGGGACCGCAAGAAGACTACCACTGATGGGACTTGGAAAAAAAAAAAGGAGAAATGAAGAGGTCTACAACTACACTGGAAAGATCACGGACACAATGCGGAAACGAAGACTGAAGTTCTATGGATAGCTACTAAGAATGAGTGACAAATGGCTGACGAAAAGTATTTTCAAACATGATGGGGTTAAATGCCACCTCTAATAGCTAGAAGAGGTCAAAAGGAATGCGGAAGAAGTTGGAATTATACTGCACATGATCCACAATAGAAGAGAGTTCAGAAAACCCACGGAGGTCCGCACGGATCTTTTTTCGGAGACGAGAGAAATATGAGAAGCAAAAGGATGACGAGGTTGCAGGAAAAGAAGGGAAGAAAGGCCAAGAAGCCTAAGTTAAATGCGGTCCATAGTTGGGCAAATTTGGAAACAAAATTTAAACAAAACAGTAATAAATACAAAGCATCATACTTGAACTTTTCTTACTGTAAATGAGTTTTACATTCAGTACAGTTGACCGCTTATTATAAATGCGTGAAATATGAATCCTGTAACGATGAAAGTTTGTCGCGAAAATAATACAACTCTTCTGGTCAAACTACCGCTATGGAAGAAGAGGTCGGAGGTAGCTATGCAAACTTTCCAATACTAGGGGAAGTGCTGCTGTAGGATGCAGTAGAGAGTGGCAAAGCCGTGACAATATATCTGCTGGCAGAATTCTACAGACAACATATGGATACTCTGCAGAACTCTTTCGACGTTTACTTCAGATCAGGTAAACTTCAAGTAGAAGCATGGATTCGTAATCCGTTTCTCGCCAACAGACCGTATTAGTGAAGACCTTCCCACAGATGACCTCACTGACCTGAAGACAAAGGAAATGTCAAGAAGTTACGTCAACTCGAAGGGCCTTGGAGATTTCTGCTGTGGATTGAAAGAAGCCTACCATCAACTGGTAAAGCAAGTCTCAGGGGGGAGGGGGTCTTCTGATCTCATTTGCAAATACATACTGTGGGTTTTGCAGGACTTGTTTCTATCAAAGCAAAAAGATAACATCTAATAGATGTCAAACACAGCATGCGTGTTGTCTTTACCAAGAATATTCCACGGTTTCATCTTATTCATGACAACAGTAACGTTCTGGTTGTAAAGGACTTTAAAGATGAATTAAAAATATGAAGTTTTTTCTTTCAATTTGCGCGCGATGACTTTATTTTTGTATGGAGTGGCCACAAATTTTAGTAATAAGAACTTAAAAACATACTATGTTTTCGATTAAGACTGTTTACTTTATCCATATGCTGTACACGGCTATTATATTCAATAAAATCAAGTAATGTTGCCTGCAAGGATCTGTTTACGTGCTTATGTTCATTTTTATTGGAAGGATGCCCACTGTCTTCACCAGACTTCCAAACGAGTCCGAAACACAATAAAGGTTAAGAACCGCTAATTTAAAGTAAAGGATAGCTGTTAATCTCGAACTTCTTATGCATTCGTTATGAAGTACAGTGAAAGAAACTATTTGCCTTTGTTTCCTGAGAAGAAAATGTGCTCTGTAACAACGTCCAGCACAAAAATTCACAATTAGTGAACTTTGTTTAACTATAAAACATGGAAATTCGGTAGATTTCAGTGAGAACACTCGTATTTACAGAAAAAATATCAACATTGGAAGATAAACCTAGCATGCATTGCTTTTGAGAAATCAACTGAGTAACATTTTACATTACATTACAGCTATATTACCCCACCACAGATAAAAACCATCTGTATAAGGAAATAAAGGTAACACATGACTGGACTAACTACTTAACTGCAACAACTAAATCTATAAATAATTCTATAGCTAAATCTGTCTGGCTGCGACATCACCCCTTGGTGAGGAACTCCGACCATCCTTGCCTGGGATGCCGCGACCATACATGTCTCATGAGGCCAGAAACCGACCCCTCGTAGAACCTTTCAGATGTCAATGCTACCTTCCCCACCCTTCCACTAAGTACCAGCTCACACGTGGGCGGATTGCCAGCTCCACATGCAGCATGCTACCTCTGTAATCTCCTGCCGAGACGGATACATAATTCGGCTCTTCTTTCTTCGCTTCATTGATATCTTACTCTCCTCTAACCTAATACTGTTTTCTACCTTGCTCTACTCTAGAAATACAGTCGGTCTGATTCAGCACTTCAGCTTGAGATAGGTCAGACCTATCTCTCCCTCTACGTCACACAACTCCACCATCTTGCTTCTCCCTTTCTTTCGTAACTAACTCGGCCAACTATTCCTTTCTCACTTACTTTACAGGTACATTTCCAGACCCCTTCGTATGCTTAGCCCCTCTTAATCGCCCTCATACTCAGTGGCGGCTCGTGGCCAAATTTTCAGGGGCTTCACAACAAAATTTGTGTTCATGTCTCATATAGCAAAGTAGAATGCAAATACATACACAATCACTTAAATCATTTCGCTAAGAGTTTCTTGAACTATTGCTTCTCTACTCATATGGTAGAACCCCTATGGCCGAGGATACATTTTTCCGAGGCTAATTTGTGAGTGTACAAAAAGATTAAAATTACGACTGCCGGCCTGAGTCGCTCAGGCTTTGGCTAAGTCTTAGGCTCTGGGTTTCTGATCCCATGATTACGAACACCTGTTCAGAATTACCTTCTGGCGAAATCTTCCGGCGATGTAATGCAATAGTAACTTCTGGGAGCTGGTGGCCAACAGTAACATGGGAGGTAGCGGACCCTTGTGGTTAACTGTAATACTATCTCTGGTTTGAGGGAGGTTGTTGACGGAAAGGCACGTTCCTTACCGTGCTCCTCGCTTACGGAGATATCTGTGCATAAACCATGACGTCATCTTCATGCGCATGCGTATAGTCTTAAGGTTCGTAGCAAAATCCCCAGTGTGTTCCCTGGCATCGTCATGAAACGAACAGCTGTCAGTGTAACAGAACTTCAATATAAGTCGAATGTTTTCGATCGATTGACGAAATCAGGTCGAAAAAAGGAAACAATTTTGAATTACCAGTATCCTTGAATGCGTGAATATGCGTTAGAATAGGGTGTTCACGTGCCCATGTGCTCTTGAGAGCCCACCGCCACTGCTCATACTTATCCTTTAACATTCATAGATTTCCCATTTACACGTACACACACATACGCGTATACACATCATCCACACCCATGTGCTCACCACATTTTAACAATATACAGCATCATTTTACCAAAAGGTACATGCTAATATAAAGAATATAGATTTCCTGAGAGTACGTTTCCTCTGAAAACCTATGTCATTACATAATACAGTCTTACTTCCATTCACTTCAAACAATGCATAGGAATCATTTAGTTGAGTCAAAATCAAGAGATCTACCGCCCACACACCCGCACTCACTCATACCTTACACACACTCTGCTACCGTAGACACGCACACGCACATACGCACACACATACATACGCACACACGCACGCATACACACACCAACAGGTCCGTGAATACTCACCAACTTACCTCATGAGACGAGGCCGTGGACGGGCTGGAACAGACTAAAACAGTCTGGAGCTGGACTCGAACCAAATTAAACTAAAGGGAGGAGCGGGAGACGGAAAGAACCCAGAACCCTTCCCGATAAATGAAAGAACGGGGTGAAAATACATGGGGATTTATTAATGAAAATAAAGTGAAAGAGATCAAACAAACAAAAATAATAAAATCAAGCTTGAAATATTACTCACGGAGATATGCGTAGAAACTTATCACATAGGTTATTCATCCAATCATATCAAGAGGCAGATTGAAAAGATATCAAACATGGCCACACAAGCTTCTTTCAATCACAAACATGTAACATACGATTTACTTCCTCCACATAATTTCATACACGCGACGTATGACACATTCGTCCTCGCAATGAATTAATATCAGTGGACATATATCGAAAGAACTTACACGCACATCAAATAAAAACATACACGTTACATCTCACACATCTCCAAGTATATGGACCAGCATCCCAGAGAAGAGATCCATCACGCAACAATCCCCCGTTTGAAAAACACAGCATCCCAGAAAAAAAGAATAAATATGGCTGCCATAGTTACGAGGCGAGTAAACAATGCTAACAATGAAGGAAGACTCATTCAAATGAAAGCAACAAACGTAAATATATAATTAGGCCAGCAAATAGCCTGAGGAATGAAAATAAGAAAATGCAAATAATACTTAAAAAAATAACACTGTAAGAAAAGGAGAATGCTGTTAATCAGGCAAGCATACAGCACAACCACACGTACACACTCACCATAGAGACCCAAAAGAAATGTATACGGGTAGAATAATCAGTTTTGTCCAGACACATAACGAACACAGAGAGGTCCGCATAGCAAGACAAGTGCTTTCATGGACTCATGAGCTCAATACAAGACGCGTAAAATAACAAAGGATTGCCGCATGAAGGCAAAGCACATCCTCACATAATTCACAGTAGCTTCATCGTAACCATCACGCTTGCAACGTATTCATATCGCCTCACCACGGACGAACATGAATACCAGTCATAGCGTCAAACACAACGTCACGCATCAAGAGCTCGGCCATGAGAGAATCGACGAATAAAAATAAATGGCAATAGGTCTCGAACTTCAGACCACATACACGCCAAACAAACACACCACTGACTAAAACCATCCTCCATCCTTACGGGTTTAAGTCACACAAAAAAACAGAACACACAAGATCAGAGAAAACTATCAATAAGACAAAATGCAGCATTAACGGTTAAATGTACATAACTAATAAGCCCACGCAACCATAGCAAGCCAAAAAAAAAAGGGTTACCTTAATAGTCGGGCGTTGCTGAGAGCATTAGGTAGTCACCAAATAGCGACCGAGATAAAGAGCCGGGCATTCAAGCAGATAAATATACTGAAGGAAAAGTAAACGGCACAGGTCAAAGATCTCGTATCTCAAAAAGTATATTGTTGTCTCGACCGCCATGTCGGCTACAACCGTCCTGCGAACTTATCTCAAAGAAAGCGGACACGAGACTGACGAAGAGGGCACTTCGGCTGATGGCCGGAAGCGCACTCTGTCAAGGAGAAAACGAGTCATACGTCACGTCCAGGGAATAAATCGACCGAAAGGTCGATAGCGGTCAAAGAATGTATTACATACAGAGAAGTGCGCCACCAAGGGAAACTTGGTGCGGCACATCTTCCCCACACCCCCTCGAAAATGAGTCCTTACTTGGTGATCAGGCAAGAAGGGCTCATTTTACCACGGGCGAAACTTAACACTAAGTGTGTACACACCCTATAACTAAGCGTATCAATTAAACAATAACATCAGGCATTAAAAATGGACAACAGAATATGAAAACATCTATGCACACGTCATAATTACACCTTATTTTGAAGATATACAATATAATAAACGTCCTTTCGTTATCAAACACAGATTCATTAAGAATTATGCAGGCGTCAGTGTCCTTTCACCGAGCGATAATTGACTCCAAGGAGAGTTATGGCAAGTCAGGCAAACATATGTATCTGTCGATTAATAATCCAGTGAATTAAACAAGTTCAGACCACAGTACTTCAACACACTCCGACCTCTTCTCAGTCACTGAGGGTGGATTTCGAAGGAATTTGGTCGAGCTATCAGTACGTTTCTTTTCATTACGATACAAGTGTTTCTCACAGGGCAATCATTACCTGAAACACAAAACAATATAAGCATACGTGCTTGCAACAAGTCAAAGTTAACTCCATACTATCAAGTCCAATACATCTTAAGGGTGCTAAATAAATCAATGCTACGAACTTCTGGAGTAATACTTTTTTAACATGGAAACGTGCGCCTTTGATTGCACACGGCCGGAGAGATCCTCCACTTTTACCGTAACAGGTCCCAGAAACTCAGTGATCCTTCTGGGCTCAGACCACTTTCGACACAGCTTTTTACTAATGTGATCCATGGTAGAACTGACAGGGAACCTCTTTACCAGGACCAGATCTCCGACGCGGAAAGGCACAGGCATTCTTCCCTTGTTATACCTCTGGGCCACCCTGTCTCTGGCTTTAATCAGTTGCTCGGAGGCTATCTTCCATTTCTCCAGGACATCCAGACGTCGGGAGGGTTCGGAGAGATACTCCACATTCCATTTCAAAGAGAGTGGATCGTTGGGGACCCTGCCCAAAAATAATTCGGCAGGAGTGAACCGGCTGGACTCGTGCATGGCAGTGTTGAAACCTAGGCTGAAAAAAGAGAGATAGCAATCCCAAAGGGATTGGGTGTTATAATGGAAGGCAGACAAACAGATTTTTAGATTTCGATGAAATCTTTCAACAAGGTTCGGTTGAGGGTGATGAGGGCTCAGACGGATATGTTTTATACCCCAGGAGAAGCATAAATTACGGAACTTAGCGCCGGTAAAGACCGAAGAATTGTCAGAGACAAGCGTCCTAGGTGGACCAAAAACTCCGAAGATGTGTTTAGTTAACAAATTCACCGTGACGTTAGAATTAATTTTACGAACTGGGAACAGCCAAATGAATTTAGAAAAACCGTCGATAACAGATAAGATACCCACGTTGCCAGATTGAGATCGAGTTAGGGGTCCAAAGAAATCAATGAATAGTTTCTCACCAGGAGAATTAGCAACGTCGGCGGAATGAAAACCGATCTGAGTATTCTGAGCAGGCTTACATTTTTGGCAAACATCACAGGTTTTGACATACTCGAAGACTTCCCTTTTTAGGTTCGGCCAGTAATAATTCCGGGAAATTTTGTGAAAGGTTTTTAACTGACCGAGATGGGCGCCTAAATGAGAATCGTGATAATAATTTAAGATCATGGGTCTCAGATTCTGGGGGACGAAAATTTTAGAAGTACGGTTGTGAAGACTTTTGTAACACAAAAGGCCCCTTTTTATTTCAAAAGAATTCCCAACCTTGTTCCTTCTTCGAAAGTCTATCGGCTAGACGGATACATTCATCGTCTTTCTTCTGGAATTCAGACAACTCGGTAAAACTAAAGGGGTAGTTTCGAAGGATGCAGACAGGAAGATGATTATCGGGGCTGCACCCGATCTCGTAATCAGTTGTCTCGCCACCTTCAAACATGCGCGACAAACAATCGGCAACAATATTATCTTTACCTCTTACATGAACAACAGTGAAATTATAAGACGACAGTCGGAGAATCCAACGAGCAGTCCTCCCTAACCTTTTGACATTGGCAGCCATCCAAGATAGTGCTTGGTTATCAGTATGAATCCAGAAATGTCGGTGTTCGAGGTACGAGTGAAATTTCTCGACACCAAGGACAACAGCCAGACATTCTTTTTCGTACGTGGAGTACCTGGTTTCAGAGTCGAGCAATTTCTTACTGAAATAAGCAATGGGGGCGAGATGATCGTTCTCCAGTCTTTGGTTCAATACAGCAGAGACAGCAATATCACTAGCGTCACACTGAAGGACAAATTCCCCGTTAAAGTCAGGGTTGTGCAATACGGGAGCTTGACAGAGGGCATCTTTAAGTTGGCAAAAAGCTTGCTCTTGAGCATCGCTCCAGAAGAAACGAACATTTTTCTTTTTCAACGAGTTCAGGGGCGCTGAAATTTCAGAAATGTTGGGGATGAATCTAGAATAAAATCCAATCATGCCAAGAAATCTACGGACAGCTCGTAGGTTCTTTGGTCTGGGAAAATCACGAATGCATTTCACTCTCTCAGGATTAACAGATATGCCGGAGCCGGAAACGATATGTCCTAAAAACTTTATCCTTCTAGAACACAAAGATGCCTTCTCAGGATTGACAGTGAATCCGTGCCTCTTCAACCTAGTGAAAAATTCGCGAAGATGAGCGACATGTTCCTCAAATGTGTCAGAAAAGATCACGACGTCGTCTAAATACGAGAATAAACAAGAGAACTTTAAATCACCGAAGACGGAGTCAAGAATGCGACTCAGCGCTTGGCCGCCTACTGAAATACCCATGGGAACTTTATTAAATTGATATAAGCCAAAGGGGGTGGCAAAAGCCGTAAATTCTCGGCAACTAGGGTCGAGAGGAATCTGGAAATAGGCAGAATTGAAGTCGAAAACAGAGTAGAACTGGGCCTTCCCGAAGGATTGCAGGGCAGATTCGATGGTTGGGAGAGGGAAACTGTCGAATATAACATTGCGATTCAAAGATCGATAGTCAATCACAAGACGAGGTTGGCCATCCTTTTTGGGAATCAGAAAGGCGGGGCTACTAAAAGAAGACTTTGATGGGCTAATGACCCCTTTCTCCAGCAGTTCATTGATACACTTTCTCATAGCGGCGAGCTTGGGAGGGGAGCAACTGAAAGGTGGGTGTCTGACGGGAGTACGATCTTTCAGTTCGATGCAGTACGAAAATTCTTTGGCACACCCTAATTTGGCAGTAAGTACCTCAGGGAAATCTTTTAGAAGATCATTGAGCACGGAGACTTGGTCATTGGAAAGATCGGATGGATCGATAAGGGGAACGCCGTTCGATACAAGGCATAACGGATTATTACCAGAAGGAACCTCGAAATGAAAGTTTTCATTGGATCGAAAGCGAAAGGCAAATGAACAGCTGATAAAATCGATAGATAACCCGGTGGCTAACATGAAATCAGATCCAAGGATGAGGGGAACAGTCAAATCGGGAACAACGTTAAAATTCCAGTCCCAGGAAAAATTGTGAATTTTGAAATGGATACGAACACGTCCGGTGGGACACATACGATGGCCATTGGCAGACACGTAAGTTGCGGAACATTCACTATCTCGAAGATGTTTCAAAGCCATGCCTTCTACCAGAGACTGATTTACGAAAGAACTCGAGGATCCGGTATCCAAAAGGGCATATAGCGAGCGCGAACCGGAAATAATTTTGGCCCAAGGAGACGCAAAGGGAAGACCACAAACTTTGCGGTTTGAAGAGGTTTGGGGCACCAACGACGGGCCAACTCGTGGGTGCGGGATCAGTTTCCCTGGTTTCCATTGCATCGAGGACAGATATCACGAAATACGCCAACTAGGCCACACTGACAGCATTTTACTGGGGGCTTCGAGTTACACTGCATGAAGACGTGCCCATCTTTCCCACAATTCCAGCATTTAATGGAGCCAGACATCCTCCTACGGGGTACGTTTTGATTTTGAAGACTGCCTGCCATCTTATTTAAAGAGTGGGGAGGTTTTGACCGGTAATCAGAACGATCAGTGCATGACGCTGAAGAGAGCGGTTGGGCAAAGGGGACCGATTTAGACACAGAGCGACAGGCGGTATCAGGGAAAGAACAGGCATCGGGTGGAGGAGGGGGTTGATATAAGTGATTCAGTTGAAGAGTAGACTCGTATTCGCGCCCAAGATTGATTATATCATCCACACAATTTACCTCAGATCTCTTTATGAAGAGTTTATAGTTAGGAGCCAAATTACGGTAAAATGTATCAAATATTTCAGTCTCATGAATGTCAACATCAAGACGGTTAAACAAGGTAAGGATACCAGTCGCATACTCATCAATAGGTTCGTTAGGACCTTGGGTTCTCCGTAGGATCTCTTGTTTAAGAACAAAATTCATGTCTGATAGACCAAACCTAATTTTAAGTTCCTTCGAGAAATCGGACCAACATTTGACTTTAAATTTATTTAATCGGAACCATTTACTTGCACGACCCTCTAACATACCGGGGATGACAGGGACAAAAAGGTCTAGGGACATAGAAGCACACGCAGCGACGTCTTCGACTCTCTCTAAGAATTCGATCACGGAGAAACCTTTTTCTTCGCCGGAAAATTTCAAATTCCATTTTCGAACAACATCAAGCGCAGGATTAAATTGAGATGGCCCACTCACGATAGGCTGAGGAATGCGATTTACAGTATGAACATCGATGCTAGAGATAAACTCATTAGGGCGATTGTTTACAGCAATACCCGCATTGTTGTGATCAGAGTTTGAATGAATGGAATTACCTTCCATAGACGTGCCTGAATTATTTTGCATATCAACACTGGGGAGATTTTCACACGCATTGTCTTCTATGTTCTCCATTGTTTACAGATAAGATAAATAATGCAAGAGCAACAGTCAACAATGACAAAATCACAACCAAAGTTATACACAAGATTTAACGAAAGTATGCTGTGAAATAGCATCAATTAATATATATTTTATTCATGGCACAGTATAAACACAAAAAGGAGGACTTAATTTTAAAAGAATCCAGCTCTGCTCCACCGAGAATCAGCCCCTCGGTGAAACTTTCCAGCAACGAACCACGCTCTGCATAGCATCTACCGCCCACACACCCGCACTCACACTCACTCATACCTTACACACACTCTGCTACCGTAGACACGCACACGCACATACGCACACACATACATACGCACACACGCACGCATACACACACCAACAGGTCCGTGAATACTCACCAACTTACCTCATGAGACGAGGCCGTGGACGGGCTGGAACAGACTAAAACAGTCTGGAGCTGGACTCGAACCAAATTAAACTAAAGGGAGGAGCGGGAGACGGAAAGAACCCAGAACCCTTCCCGATAAATGAAAGAACGGGGTGAAAATACATGGGGATTTATTAATGAAAATAAAGTGAAAGAGATCAAACAAACAAAAATAATAAAATCAAGCTTGAAATATTACTCACGGAGATATGCGTAGAAACTTATCACATAGGTTATTCATCCAATCATATCAAGAGGCAGATTGAAAAGATATCAAACATGGCCACACAAGCTTCTTTCAATCACAAACATGTAACATACGATTTACTTCCTCCACATAATTTCATACACGCGACGTATGACACATTCGTCCTCGCAATGAATTAATATCAGTGGACATATATCGAAAGAACTTACACGCACATCAAATAAAAACATACACGTTACATCTCACACATCTCCAAGTATATGGACCAGCATCCCAGAGAAGAGATCCATCACGCAACAATCCCCCGTTTGAAAAACACAGCATCCCAGAAAAAAAGAATAAATATGGCTGCCATAGTTACGAGGCGAGTAAACAATGCTAACAATGAAGGAAGACTCATTCAAATGAAAGCAACAAACGTAAATATATAATTAGGCCAGCAAATAGCCTGAGGAATGAAAATAAGAAAATGCAAATAATACTTAAAAAAATAACACTGTAAGAAAAGGAGAATGCTGTTAATCAGGCAAGCATACAGCACAACCACACGTACACACTCACCATAGAGACCCAAAAGAAATGTATACGGGTAGAATAATCAGTTTTGTCCAGACACATAACGAACACAGAGAGGTCCGCATAGCAAGACAAGTGCTTTCATGGACTCATGAGCTCAATACAAGACGCGTAAAATAACAAAGGATTGCCGCATGAAGGCAAAGCACATCCTCACATAATTCACAGTAGCTTCATCGTAACCATCACGCTTGCAACGTATTCATATCGCCTCACCACGGACGAACATGAATACCAGTCATAGCGTCAAACACAACGTCACGCATCAAGAGCTCGGCCATGAGAGAATCGACGAATAAAAATAAATGGCAATAGGTCTCGAACTTCAGACCACATACACGCCAAACAAACACACCACTGACTAAAACCATCCTCCATCCTTACGGGTTTAAGTCACACAAAAAAACAGAACACACAAGATCAGAGAAAACTATCAATAAGACAAAATGCAGCATTAACGGTTAAATGTACATAACTAATAAGCCCACGCAACCATAGCAAGCCAAAAAAAAAAGGGTTACCTTAATAGTCGGGCGTTGCTGAGAGCATTAGGTAGTCACCAAATAGCGACCGAGATAAAGAGCCGGGCATTCAAGCAGATAAATATACTGAAGGAAAAGTAAACGGCACAGGTCAAAGATCTCGTATCTCAAAAAGTATATTGTTGTCTCGACCGCCATGTCGGCTACAACCGTCCTGCGAACTTATCTCAAAGAAAGCGGACACGAGACTGACGAAGAGGGCACTTCGGCTGATGGCCGGAAGCGCACTCTGTCAAGGAGAAAACGAGTCATACGTCACGTCCAGGGAATAAATCGACCGAAAGGTCGATAGCGGTCAAAGAATGTATTACATACAGAGAAGTGCGCCACCAAGGGAAACTTGGTGCGGCACAGAGAATTGGCCGTGCGGTTAAAGGCGCGCAGCTGCATTCGGGAGATTGTGGGTTCGAACCCCACTGTCGGCAACCCCGAAGATGGTTTTCCATCGTTTCCCATTTTCACACCAGAAAATGCTGGGGCTGTACCTTAATTAAGACTACAACCGCTTCCTTCACACTTCTAGGCCTTTCATATCCCACCGTCGCCGTAAGACCTACAGTATCTTTGTCGGTGCGACGAAAGCAGATTAAAAAGAAAAGAAGTTGAGTCTAAAGATATGAAAGGAAACAACCTGCAGACAATAGAACAGACACATAGGACTGAATGTGCACATACCTCTTCGTTATAGACTGTTATGCCTCTCATCGTGCAGTCTGCAAGCCTATGTGGAATAACCAAGCACCTCCAAAATCCTCTACAACTAGCTCTGTGACTTCGTTATTGCAATATCATTAGAATCTAAGTCTGAACATTTGTCATATTGCTTTTCTTCGATTTCTCTTACTCTCCACGGCCAAGTCCATTATTCTCCTAGGTAACCTATCCTCCTCCATTCCCCTCACTTAACCCCACCACAGGAACCAGTTTATACCCACAGCTTCATCCATCGAAATTTTTCTCCCCCTAACTTATCCTTTATCTTCTCATTGCACGTACCCTCTTGACATTGTTCCTACCTGTTTGCACCACCAATCATTTTCGCTATATTAATGTCTGTTACTTCTAACTTATGAACAAGATATTCCGAGTCCACCCAGCACTTACTCCCGTACAGCAAAGTCGGCCTGGAAACAGAGCGATATAACGAGAGTTTCGCCAGAGAACTCATTTATTTTTAGCAGAATACCGTTGATCACAACTGCGAGCTCAATGAATTAGTTTTGCAGCACCTTAATTCAATTTCACACAGTATACTACCACCCTCGGAGAATACACGTTAAAAATACTTGAAATGATCTACCTTTTCCAGTTTTGTATTCCCGATCTGACCTTATATTATCTTAGATTTCTTAGCGTTCACATCATTCTCGCTGCACCTCTTCTACAGCTTCAAGGATTGCAGGATTTCAGCACAGTCTGCTATTAAGAAAACGTCGTAGTCATAGGCCAAACTGCTTACTACATTTCCACCCTATTGAATCCGGAAGAAATCAAGAAAACACAGGTCAAATTGTAAATCCATAATTTTAGGATCGCATATGAAGATTTTGAACACGAGAGAGTTAAAGCGATAATCTAATGTGAAATGTCTTTAAATGTACAACTCTCCAAATGGCAAGATTTCCTCTAGGACGCTTGTAAGAATTATAATCCGGTCTTTTAATATTGAGCCTGCTGTTTATAAAGACACCTGTTGAGTGTGAAGGGACTGAAATACTTTGAATCCACTGACGGTGGACTAGCGCACTTTCAACTCGTTCGAATCCTGAGGGCGGTCACATTCCCAGTGTTCTCACCTCACATAAGGTCCAGCTCCATGGCTGAGTGGCCAGAGACTGGACCTTTCTCCTTGGTTAATTCCCTTGACGCATGGACTTGGTATTTATGCTGCCCGCAAAATCACTGCAACTCCTGCATACATAACACTACCCTCCATCACACTAACATACAGTACCCTAGCCGGATGACACCCTCTCTCATGCCAGGAGATATGTTACTATGAAGTTGATGCGGTGTAGTGTAGTGGGAGGTGAAGCGGCCTATATAAGGACCTATCCTAGCATTCGCCTTAGTGCAGAATGGAAGACCACGGAAAACCATTTTCAGGATAGCCGATGGTAGGGACCACCACCTTTCCGTCTCCCGAACGCAGAGGTTTAGAGCTCGATTGGTCGGAATGCAGAGTTGACGAGCCACGGACCAGCCGTCGCCACCCCGTCTCTGATGAAAGGGGCGCTTAAGAAAGAAAGTTTGAGGAACACTACTGTAAATTTAAAAGTTTTCCCAACATGCATTCGTCTTTTCCCATTTATAATCTTGGCGGTGGTATTTGAAGGTGCTCAAATACGTCAGCCTCGTGTCGGTAGATTTACTGGCACATAAAAGAACTCCTGCGGGACTCCGGCATCTCGGCGTCTCCGAAAACCGTAAAAGTAATAAGTGGGATGTGAAGCCAATATTATTATTATCTTAGTTAGTAATGTGTAGCTTTTATTTAGTAATTTATCCCGTACTATGCCTCTGATCCGCCTCTGTAGTGTAGTTGTTAGTGAGATTGGCTGCCAACCCCGGAGGCTCGGGTTCAATTCCCGGCTCTGCCACAACATTTGTAAAGTGGTACGAGGGCTGGAACGGGGTCCACGCAGTCTCGGGAGGTCAAATGAGTAGAGGTGGGTTCGATTCCCATCTCAGCCATCCTGAAAGTGGTTTTCCGTGGTTCCCACTTCTCCTCCAGGCAAATGCCGGGATGGTACTTAACTTAAGGCCACGGCCGCTTCCTTTCCTCTTCCTTGCCTATCCCTTCCAAACTTACCTTCCCCCCCCCCATAAGGTCCCCGTTCAGCATAGCAGGTGAGGCCGCCTGGGGGAGGTACTGGTCATTCTCCCCGGTTGTATCCCCCGACCCAGAGTTTGACGCTCCAGGACACTGCCCTTGACACGGTAGAGGTGGGATCCCTCGCTGAGTCCGAGGGAAAAACCGACCGTGGAGGGTAAACAGATCAAGAAGAAGACTATGCCTCTGTCGTTAGGATTGTGAATGCGTGGCTCAGTATAACGTGTAAACAACATCTCGACTGGTCTCTCACTGTTCATGTAGTCGGGCTGAGCTCAGACGGTTGCGGCGCTGGCCTTCTGATCCCAACTTGGCAAGTTCGATTCTGGCTCTGTCCGGTGGTATTTGAAGGTGCTCAAATACGTCAGCCTCGTGTCGGCAGATTTAATGGCACGTAAAAGAAGTCCTGCGGAACTAAATTCCGGCACCTCGGTGTCTCCGAAAACCGTAAAAGGGTAGTTAGTGGGACATAAAAACAAATTCCTCTAGTATCGAGAATGGAACACTATGGGCATTATCGGAGCTATAGACTGTTATCGTTCGTGACGTCATTTAGCCTTGGTAGGTTCGCGCATTCCCAACAATATTCTCCTTGGCTGGTCAGCAAGAACGAGCGATAAAACAAAAGACAAGTTGCGCGACTCTAGCCTACACACGGCAGATCCACCCACCCAAGTCAGGGTCTGCCTTGCAAGGGTTGCACTAGGCCCAACAGCCACACAAAACTATTATTATTATTATTATTATTATTATTATTATTATTATTATTATTATTATTATTATTATTATTATTATTATTATTATTATTATTATTATTATTATTATTCACTGTCTGACAAAAAAATTAAGCACCCAGAAGGAGTGGTCCAATATTATCCCATTATATTATTGTTCCAACCAGATAATGCACGTCCACACACAGCACGTGCCTAGAGCAGGGATGGCGAACCTATGGCACGGGTACCACTAGGTGACACGCAAACACGATCTGTGTGGCTCGTCAGACAACATACTAACAACAGCCAACATCACATTTTAATAAAGAAGTATGTTCCAATAATTTTATGGCCATACTTTTTACAAATTTTATTCGCTTTAAGCGGAGCCTCCTTACCTCATGTGGCAGAGCGTTGGCCTCTCACCACTGAGTTCCGTGGTTCAAATTCCGGTCACTTCATGTGGGATTTGTGCTGGATAAAGCTGAGGTGGAACAGGTGTTTCTCCATCACACTAACATACAGTACCCTAGCCGGATGACGCCCTCTCTCATGCCAGGAGATTTGTTACTGTGAAGTTGATATGGAGTAGTGTAGTGGGAAGTGAAGCGGCCTATATAAGGACCTATCCTAGCATTCGCCTTAGTGCAGTTTTCCCTGTCATCTTCCATTCGAACAACACACTCCATTATCATTTCGTTTCATCTGTCAGTCCCAGAGGAGTGCGACAGGCTTCGGCAGTCGGCACAGTTCCTACCCTCATCGCTTCATTCATTCCATCCCTCACCCGTAGAATGTCTGGAAACAGGCTGCAGTTTCATTTTCATTAGCTTAAAGAAAAAATATTTTATTCTCAAATAGTTTTTAAAAATGTAATTTTCATTGATGTTTGCCAAATAAAATTATGAAACACTCAGTCGAATGGATTTATATGTAATACAGTCTAATAGCCATATGGAGTCAAATGAGGGGTTCGTGATGATTTTATAGGAAAATAACCTATGGCACACAAGACAAGCGAAAATAGTAGACACGACTTTAACTGACAAACTAGTCGCAAAAGGTTTGCCATCCCTGGCCAAGAGCATGTTGAGATCCTCCCGTGGCCAGCAAGATCCCTGGACCTCTCCATCATTGAATACGTGTGGGGTGACATTGGAAGGGGACTCCGTCCCAGTACCAACCTGCGGGACCTGGAGGGCCAGCTGCAACAACTGTGGACGAAGTTTCCTCAGGAGGGGATCCAAAGGCTGTTTGACACAATTCCGAACCGCATAAGGGCATGCATTGCGGTAAGGGAGGGGGTGGGGGGAAATGTGCGACACCCTACTGGCCTGGCGCCAATATTCCACTTGCAACTGCCAACGACCTTGTCTCTTTCATCCCATATTGTAATTAGTTCAATAAAGGCAGGTGGTCTTTCAGCACATGATGTAGTTTCATTCACTTTCAACCACTCCTGAATGCTTAACTTTTTTTGTCAGACAGGGTATTATTATTATTACCTTACACAAAGACCGCGGCCGCTTTAAGATACTTTAGAAGAAGAAGAATACTTTTTGGTTTTTTGCTTTACGTCGCACCAACACAGATAGGTCTTATGGCGACGAGAATATTCTCTAATGTAACGTCTGTATGTACGTTGAGTCAGCCTGGTCAGCCTGAGAAACTCTGCACACAGCTTCCTTGATTTTCTCTATGTCCTCCAATAACTAATAAGAGTAGCCACTATAGCTGCCGCCATCATCAATACAGCCAAGCCTATTATTTTATTATCTCCTATTTTGCACTCCGTCTTGATCTACTTAACCGGCTGTGCCATCGCCCTATCGCACTCCTATACTGCTGCACTGTTACGCCCATAAAGCTTTCCCTGCACTTTCGGATCGTTACCACACCTCTACTCACTAGCTCAGCTCAGCAAAGATTGTATGTTGAGCCCGAAGAATGGTTGGATACCCAAGTGGCAGACAGCAGAGGCTAAAGACACGGCTTCCTCCATTTCATGATACCTCCAATATGGCCGCCAACAACTCTGACCCAATGAAGGAACGGAGAATTCGCTGGATATTCACCCCAGACCTTATCTCTACACAGCATTTACTCGGTTGAACACCTTACCAGACGATTATATTTTTTATGGTGTAATATGTTGACCACTCCGAACAGACCGTGGAAAGTTCAGCGATTAACTTTATATACGTGGAACCACACTTCAGTGGGAATGTGGTGTCCCACGACAGAAATCCTTCATGATGACGCAGAGTTCAGTTGCGGGTCTATCGAAATAACTGAAGTGACTTTCTCAAACGCCGGACTGGGTGGCTCAGACGGTTGAGGCGCTGGCCTTTTGACGCCAACTCGGCAGTTTCGATGCTGGCTCTGTCCGGTGGTATTTGAAGCTGTTCAAATACGTCAGCCTCGTGTCGGTAGATTTATTGGCACGTAAAAGAACTCCCGCGGGACCAAACTCCGGCACTTCGACGTCTCCGAAATCCGTAAAAGTAGTTACTGGAACGCAATGGCAATAACATTCGTTTATTACTTCCTCAAGCTGACAAACGTAGCACTATAGTAGAGAGCTCTAAACAAAACAAATTCCATGGCGCTACGGCCGAGATGAGTCTTGGCCAACCAAGTGACTGATACTTAAGTTCAAAGGCCTACAGATTACAAGGTGACGCGTGGTCATCACGACAAATTCTCTCGATCTTTGTTCTTGGCTTTCTAAACCGAGGCCACTATTTCAGCGTTATCTCATTCGTTTTCACGTAGGCTGAGTGGACCTGAAACTACCCCCTCATATTTTTTTTTGGTGTTCCCACATCTATGGGGTTGCAGGTGTGAACTGTGGCGCACATGTGGATTTGGCCCTGTTTTAATACCGGATGCCCTTCCTGACGCAACCCTATATGGAGGGATGTACTCATTATTACGTATTTCTGTGGTGGTTGGTAGTGCAGTGTGTTGTCTGAATATGAAGAGGAAAGTGTTGGGACAAATACAAACACCCAGTCCCCGGGTCAGAAAAATTAATTACAGGCGATTAAAATCCCCGACCTGGCCGGAAATCGAACCCGGGACCCTCTGAACCGAAGGCCTCAACGCTGACTATTCAGCCAATGAGTAAGACCTGAAACTACCCCCCTCATATCCAGGTAAAAATGTCTGATCTAGCCGGGAATCGAACACGAAGCGTCCGGGTAAGAGGCAGGTTCACTACCCCTACACCGCGGGGCCGGCAATATCGGAGAACTGGTAAGTAAAAATCACAAATGAATATCCTCTATGATCGTTGAAAGAATGCAAAGCAAACTCGTGTCCTCGTCCCGAGGTGGTACAGCTCTTTTCAGGCACACTCCTAAAGGAAGTGAGCTGAACCATTAATCCATTAACCACATACCAAACCTATCATTCTTAAATCTCTGGCAGTACCAGCCTCCGAGGACAGCATCTAATAGTAACCGTTACGCTACGGAGGTGGACGTTGAAAGAGGTGAAAACCAGCTTTGAGAAAATATCCAGATTTTGTTCATTGATATTCTATGACATATGAAAGTAAATTAAAACGGACCCAACAGATGCCTTGATATGAACTGCACAAAATCAAATAAAAAGGTAGACAAAAATTGGTGTCCTTAAATGTAATTTCCTATATTAAGGTTTTCCGCGGCTAAACCTAAACTTGAATTTCTCAGTGTTTCTAATAAAAACAAAACGATTATTCTCACATATGATATATTAATCTACCTGCCACCACGGGTATGCGTATTCACGTTTTCAAACCTCTGAGCTGGTATTCATCTCACAAACAAGAAGAGTCTGCAGTATGCCTACAGTATATTAAAACAAGGAGTTCCGTCATCCGAGAAGCAGCAAGCAACAGTTGGCAGACCAGCGTAGGAAGAGGATTTCCTCGCCCACATAATGCTGTGTCACATCTCCTTTTCGCACGTGATGTGTTGAAGGAAGAACATAAGACATCTACCTGGAATATGAAATACCAGTAAATATTGTAGGTCGTGATACGGCACTGCTATTCCAAAAGAAAACTAGTGTGGACCAGACACTAATCAGATCTTTATTTAGTTCAATTAGAAGCCAAAACGCATCTTTGCAATTCCAGATGGCATTCTCAATGATTGATCAGCACTTGCCAAAACATGGAAGGTGAGTTCGAGATTCGGGAAGACTTCATCTTCGGTCACTAGCTCCATGTACTTCGTCCTGTTCAAATTGTAAATCAAACGCTCAGTTGGAATTGCTTCAATCGAATAGAATAACTTACTGTCGAAGAGAGAGAAAAAGTAATAACGAAACTTAAGCCGACGAAGTCATCAAGTCCTCCGTTTACTTTCAAGGTGTGCAGAAACTACAGCTACTGTACCTATTGGAAATATTGTTCAATATGATTGTTAGGTCTTCCATTTCCTTCAGGTGCTTGGAAATATTCTAAAATTATTCCTTTCCCAAAATAAGATACGCATATTAATAAGTAATTATAGATCAATAGCTTTCCAACGTTGTTACTGCTGACATAGGGAAAATACTGAGAGGAACAGATGAAACTTTACTCATATTTTATGATGACGACATAGTGATAGGGTCATCGAACAAAGTGGACCTCCAAACGACCTTGAAAAATGGGTATACGAAAATAAATTCAAAATAAATTTAGATGAAACAAATATACAATTTTACGAAAGGAGGAAAAACATCGGTTATGGATATCATATTACTAAAAGAATGAACCAATGGACCATGTAAGAAGATTGAAAATGTTGCCATTGATGCTCTCACGGCCCGTACTTATAGACTTATACCGTGTCGAGAAAATAAGGTGAAATTCTTTACGTTTCGCAGAGAACTTTGCGTAATCAGCAGAAAATCTCGACTGTCCACGAGAAAGGCTTCGTAAACAATGACCTTTGAATTTAGACGTTATAATAGAAGTGGAAATGGTACGGTCGTTCGTCACCAGATGGCTCTCCGGGCAAGGTACAGCGCTAGCGTTCGAAGCGGAAGCTGACAGACTGATTCTGGTGGTTACTCTTCAGAGAGTCTGCTTTACAAAGGATGCACCAGGGTAGCGATGCCGCACGAATTTATTATTATTATTATTATTATTATTATTATTATTATTATTATTATTATTATTATTATTATTAAAATTGAATCTAACCATCATCGCCTTGGTCTCCTTCTGCTTTTATAACTGTCACTTATGGTATTATTTTATAAATCAGCAAAGTTGAACGTTACTGAACTTTGATATAAGATTGTGAGAAATGTATTTGAAATGTGAGTTATTCAAACGCGACAATAATTTATTATTCATAGTTGAAAAATGTATACAAGTTTCCAAGGATCCTGCCATATATGTATATATTTCCAATTAAGAGGAAAGGTGGTCAGTACGTGGGAGATTTCAAAGATCCAAATTCCATCACCATTTTCCAATTTTAACTCCAGGCTAATATAATGCTTGTCTCAAAGTGATGGCCACTTCCTTCCCTACTTTAGCTTCAGTTAATAGACCTACCTAAAATACAAACAACACAGTAGCACAAATTATCGGAGAAGATTCATATTCAGGACTGATGGCTATGATGCTCTAAGACTCTAAAATTAGCAACAGTAACAGGAAATCATTTTTATCTAAGTTAACAAATTACATATTCAGGATAAACAGAGAATATGCAAGACTTAAATCGTGAAATCAACAAACCACCCTCCTGGCAGATATAGGGGAGGCTCGGCTTAATCTACATTATAAATAAAGCCGCTGTGCCTGTAAAATATAACTTGACTGCGATTTACCTAATCATGAGAAAATCTGATCGGCTTGCTAGGAACCCTGGTGGTAAAAGTTGTAAATAGTGCAGTGGATCGGTTTGGTGGTAGTGTCAAGAAACTTCAGTACTTATCCTATTTACTTTGTTTAGCAGACAGGCCTTTTTATGGCGATTACTTCCACAATGTGCATTACTACTTCCAAGAAGTATTATTTGCAGTGCTCTTGGCAATGAATTCACGAATTACTTCAGAGTTAGCCATGCCGTGCTGCGGAATTACCTTAACTGCTATGGAGTTAGGCGAAGTATTAAAATATACAGGCAAGTGAATTAACTCCAGTAAAATAAGTACAGATATGTATGTCCAACTCTTGTCTCCGTCGGGTATGAAGTAAAATGAATCTTCGTAGCAAGTTTTTACGCCCTTCCCGACATCAAACTCATTAGAAGAATTAATGAGATGAAATGAATAATGTGATGTATGATAGTAGGAAGGGAGAGGGCGAAACCCGGTGCAGGCAGATAGCCTACTCCCGTAGATTAGCACCAAGTGGTATGCTCAAGGCTTAACATCTCCATCCGACGAACAAATCATCATATGCCTTTACTCCATATGAACACTTCAGAGAGTTTCGAATCGAACCCAGGATTTTGGCATGCAGTCTAATGATTAGAAATTATATGTCACCACCTCTTCTTCCCTGCCGGCCAACATTGTGATGGTGAACTTTTTTCGACCGAAGTGACTCGAACCGGATAAAATATACGTAACAGTTTTCCAGTATATAAATATTTTTGGATAGTCATTCTCAAAATACTTCTAATTTTGCCTTAATATTGCGGATATAGCAGGGACTCCTCTATGTGAAATTTAAACTACTTTCCAGAAGCATACATTTACTGATCGGAAATCAAATCGTTCCGTTCTTATTGAGAAAAGTCCGAAAATGTAGAAGGAGAACCAAGTTCCGTGTGCACGAACGTTGTACTTGCACTGCAAATATCCGTGGAAAAGAAGAAACGATTATCAATATATTTTAAAGTTAAAATAATATTGCATTGCCTTTTAAATGGCTGAATATCACACTTTAATCAGCCTTTCGACAGTTCTTGAACACAAGTTCACTAGCAATCAAGAGTCACGCACATTAAAGTCGTATTGTACCGGAAATCATTACGACAGACAAACAATACGATAGAGCTCTTCATTTGGATCCGCTCGCGAACAAGCGGCAATCAAGAAGCCAAACAAATCCTTTAAGGTCGAGTGAGTCGCAAAAACAAACTAACGACTTACTTACAGCCAAGGCTGCTTCCATCTCTGCCACGGGAAAAAATAAAAGGTCACGGTGTATTAGAGATGTGTAATATAAGAGCGGGACGAAGGGTAAGGGACAGCTAATGACCATTCGATCTAAGAGTCAAGAATAATAATAATAATAATAATAATAATAATAATAATAATAATAATAATAATAATAATAATAATAATAATAATATGCAGCAGAATGCTTAACACTTCGAATACATAGACTGCTTGAAAAAGTGACAATTAAGGAAAGGAGGATTATTCGAAAAATTCTTGGTCCCAGCATCAAATATGGTGTTTACAGAGTTCGGAGCAACCTCCGCAGAGGTGTGCCTGAGCCGGAGTTTACGTACGGTAGCGTGGCCAGTTTCTTTCCGCTCCTCCATTCCCTTACCCACCACCAACAGCGCGTGGCAAAGCATCCAAATCCTGACCACGCCCAATGTTGCTTAACTTCCGAGATCTCACGAGATCCGGTGTTTCAACACGGCTACGGCCGTTGGGTCCGGAAAAGAAGGATAACATTTTACGCTCATCTCTTCAGATTGCCAACTGAAGGAATCTGTAAACGTTTATCCTACTTCAGAAGTCTCAACATGATTCCTTCTTGGTTGCTGGAGATCGATAAGGACATTTTAAAGTATGAATTCACAGAAGCAGATATTCAACTCCGAGCACCACACAAACAAAAAACTTAAGACAGGTTCATCAAGAAGAATTCCCAACTCGACTGAAGCATGTCCATTGAGATGCATGGAAGAAAGCACACTCCGAAAGGATAAAAACCTGGTGGGACCGCAAGAAGACAAACGGTCGAGATCTCGCGGTCCTTAGTGATAATAATAATAATAATAATAATAATAATAATAATAATAAATTTCTACCCCTTAGCCCTGTTTCTGGATGCGGTGAGATGAATTTATATGGCATGTTAATAGGGCCGGATGCCCTTCCTGTCGCCAACCTCAGTTGAGCTAATGAAGATGAATGATGGTGAATGAAATTGGGAGAGGAGGGGAAGGAATCGACTGGGGCCCAGGAGGAGTAACTGCCTCAGCATTTACCTGGAAGTGAAAATGAGAAACCACGGAAAACCATTCTCAGGGCAGCCGACGGTATTTTTCGAGCCCACGCGTCTTGCGAATTCAGAGCTTGGCTCCATAGCCGTAATCGTAATATTAACAACAGGTTTATGATCATCAGAAGAAGAAAGTGTACTGACAGAATACGTACAGATCAACATGATATTGTACTAACAGACAAGGTGTCAAAGGCCACATACCTGATCGACATTCCGAACCCAGCTCCTGAGAACATCAAGAAAAATGTCTACTAGTACCTGCCTCTGGCAAATGAAATAAGTGAAATCTGACAAGATAGAGTAGTCGTTGTTTCAGTCGTAGTCTCCCACTATCAATATCTGTATGCTGAGCCTCAAGAAGAACAAATACATTGACCTGCAGAAAATAATGATAAGTTATTAGAAACTTGAAACATTATGAGGAAAGACATGGATAGATGACTTTTTTTTTTTTTTTCCTTGGTTAACGTCGCACTAACGCATCGAAGGTTTACGGCGATGGAGGGTAAGGAAGGAGCTGGGATGGGGAAAGTAGCAACCGTGGCATTTATGAAGGTAGAGAGAGCCCCAGCATTTGCCTGAAATGAAAATGAGAAACTACGGGGAAACCTCTTCAGGACTGCCGACGGTGGGATTCGAACCCACTATCGCCCGAATGAAACCTCACAGCTGCGTGGGACCCTAACCGCTCAACCATCTCATTCGGTGAATAGGAAATATTCCATAATAAAAGAACATCAGATCAACCGTCTCTCTGAGCACGGATAGAGTAATCCCGCCTATTGTAACTGAACACCGGGGAAACTTGAATTATTATTATTTTATTAGTTGTACTGTAGACCTATGTGTCCAACTAACTAACTAATTTTATCGTTTTCGAAGACTCCGAGTTGCCGGAATTTCCTCCCAAAAGGAGTTATTTTAAGTAATGGTGAATCTCCCAAAACGATTTTTGCGTATTTTCGCACCTTCAAATACCACGGGAATGAGCCGGGTTGGCTCAGAAAGACAGTGCTCTGCCGTGTGAACCACTTAGCCCGGCTCGACGAAGTTTGGAAACCGAAGAAGAATTGGAAAGTGTCCCATAGCGCAGGAATCTCGTCCCTGTCCGGAAACTCTGGATTCAATTCCCGACTTGTCCACTGAGAATTGAAAGGGGCTTCACGTAGCCTCCTGAGAACAAATGAGCTTTTGATATGACAGGTAGCGAAAAAGCAATACAACTGATGGAGTAATGTTAACAACGCGCTTCTAAAAATCTGCAGATTGTTTTGCTAGGCAGCAATCTTCTCGGAAGTCCTTTAGGCCTTTTTTAAAGTCTGTATGAGCCATGTGAACATGAATCAGGAAAAGTATTACATTTTTCTTGATTCATTATCACGGAGACTCCATGACATTATATTGAGAAACTGAAGACCACTGGTGGCCAGCTCTGCTACCACTCAGAAAAAATTAACTCAGCCTAAGAAATCGTCTAGGAGAGTTACAGATCGTTACTAGATGGCAGCGCAACTACGTTGCAAGGGAGCTGAGTGACTCAAGTCTTTCAAAACCGTCAAAGTACACTAACTGACAGAGCAAATGCAACACCAAGAAGGAGTGGTCAGAACTTTATGCCAAGTGCAGGGTAGACTGACGTCACTGAGGTATGCTCATGATGTGAAATGCGCCGCTGTGCTGCGCACGTAGCGAACGATAAATGGGACACGGCGTTGGCGAATGGCCCACTTCGTACCGTGATTTCTCAGCCGACAGTCATTGTAGAACGTGTTGTCGTGTGCCACAGGACACGTGTATAGCTAAGAATGCCAGACAGCCGTCAACGGAGGCATTTCCAGCAGACAGACGACTTTACGAGGGGTATGGTGATCGGGCTGAGAAGGGCAGGTTGGTCGCTTCGTCAAATCGCAGCCGATACCCATAGGGATGTGTCCACGGTGCAGCGCCTGTGGCGAAGATGGTTGGCGCAGGGACATGTGGCACGTACGAGGGGTCCAGGCGCAGCCCGAGTGACGTCAGCACGCGAGGATCGGCGCATCCGCCGCCAAGCGGTGGCAGCCCTGCACGCCACGTCAACCGCCATTCTTCAGCATGTGCAAGACACCCTGGCTGTTCCAATATCGACCAGAAGACCAGAACAATTTCCCGTCGATTGGTTGAAGGAGGCCTGCACTCCCGGCGTCCGCTCAGAAGACTACCATTGACTCCACAGCATAGACGTGCACGCCTGGCATGGTGCCGGGCTAGAGCGACTTGGATGAGGGAATGGCGGAACGTCGTGTTCTCCGATGAGTCACGCTTCTGTTCTGTCAGTGATAGTCACCGCAGACGAGTGTGGCGTCGGCGTGGAGAAAGGTCAAATCCGGCAGTAACTGTGGAGCGCCCTACCGCTAGACAACGCGGCATCATGGTTTGGGGCGCTATTGCGTATGATTCCACGTCACCTCTAGTGCGTATTCAAGGCACGTTAAATGCCCACCGCTACGTGCAGCATGTGCTGCGGCCGGTGGCACTCCCGTACCTTCAGGGGCTGCCCAATGCTCTGTTTCAGCAGGATAATGCCCGCCCACACACTGCTCGCATTTCCCAACAGGCTCTACGAGGTGTACAGATGCTTCCGTGGCCAGCGTACTCTCCGGATCTCTCACCAATCGAACACGTGTGGGATCTCATTGGACGCCGTTTGCAAACTCTGCCCCAGCCTCGTACGGACGACCAACTGTGGCAAATGGTTGACAGAGAATGGAGAACCATCCCTCAGGACACCATCCGCACTCTTATTGACTCTGTACCTCGACGTGTTTCTGCGTGCATCGCCGCTCGCGGTGGTCCTATATCCTACTGAGTCGATGCCGTGCGCATTGTGTAACCTGCATATCGGTTTGAAATAAACATCAATTATTCGTCCGTGCCGTCTCTGTTTTTTCCCCAACTTTCATCCCTTTCGAACCACTCCTTCTTGGTGTTGCATTTGCTCTGTCAGTCAGTGTAGTTGGTGGGACATAAAACAAATAACATTATTGTTAGGAACTCGGGTATCTTTGTCATCGACCTCACGCAGGTACTGTGTGTGCCAACAAGCAGCGGCCGTGGCCTATGCGCTACTGTAGGTTTCATCCCAGACATCGTCTAGCGAGAACCACAAAAAACTACTCCTGGGATGGTCGAGAATGAAATGTTAGCCCACTGCATCCCTCTACAATCTCTGCAAGTAATCTTAAATTCGTGGGGAACAGGGAATCGATCATGGGTCAACCCATGAACAGTGAAGTTGGAACTAAAATTTAGCAAAATTGAAAGGATCACACGTCATCCCCGACAAAGGGAATGACTTAGGCACCAGTTCCTGCTGTCTGATCACTTACACTTTATCAATGGAAATATTTAATAAGATAATGTTACTGATTTTGTGTCACTAGCTTCGGCACTTATACAGTTTTCGGTGACAATGAAGATTAAGCCGCCATCAGTAAAACTTGCGCACTACCATCTAGTCACTCGAACCAGCTAGAAATGTTTGTCGAGACTTATTTTTTAGGATAGTTAATAAAGAGCTAATATATATCTTCAAGAAATCTTACAAAGTTAGATGCTATTAGAAATTATATCAGTCGTAATAAATTTTATGAATTTTAGAGGCAGTGCGGTTAAGGGCGCGCAGATGTGAGTTTGCATTCGGAAGACAGTGGGTTCGAACCCCACTGTCGGCATTCCCGAAGATGGTTTTCCGTTGTTTCAACATTTTTACACCAGGCAGGTGCTGAGGCTGTTCCTTAATTAAGCCCACGGCCGCTTCCTTCCCACTCATAGCCCTTTCCTATCTCATCATCCACATAAGACATATCTGTGTTGATGTGACGTAAAGCAACTTGTAAAATACTGTATGTATATGGATTTTAAATGCATTTTAGATTTTAATAATGTTATTGCATTTACATCCGACTAACTACTTCTGAAGTAAATCTACTGACACGAGGCTGACGTATTTAAGCACCTTCAAATAACACCGGACTGTGCCAGGATCGAACCAGCAAAGTTGGGGTCAGAAGGCCAGCGCCTCAACCGTCTGAATCACTCAGCCCGGCAATTGAGATTTTTAAGTTAAATTACACATAATTTGAAAGTATCAGCACGACGAGCACAAAACGTAGTAAGTGGTAAATACAGACGTGCCAACTTTCAAAAGTCAGAAATCACGACTTTTTGCGCTGTATCCCGACATGTTACGAAACATCATTGATGACGTAACTTTGAAGAATATTTAGCACATTATACCACTCATTTATGCCATTTATCTTATTAATTAAATTATAGATACTGAAATACTGCACGTATTTGAGCTTTAGAATACATGACTCTTCATTGTAACTGCCTTAGGCCTTCTTCATAAATTTCTAAACTAGATTTATGCCAAAAGCACTGGCTTTCTTGAACGGGTTTTAAGGATTATGTTTTCCAAAATACTTTTTTTTTTTTGCGGGAAGGTCTGATCTGAATCGCGTTTTTTCCTTGTAAATATGCTAAAAGAATAGTCTCACAGTCGGCATTGCTATATGAAAATGATAAAATAAAAAGTATTATGTTGGAGATTCTGTCATATTTCAGAACACCACCACCTAATTGCATATGTCTTGTCAGTGTCCAATTCTCTCCACTTACTTAAAAAACGAGGAAAAACCTGGGATTTAAAAAAAATACAGGAATACTAAATCTGCTCTAAAATCGGGATATAAGTCTATGCGATCAGTAGAGAGGGAGAAAGGAACAAAAATAGGGAGTCTCCCGCTTAAACCGGGGAAGTTGGCATATCTGTAAATGTAATCCATAAGGATGGAATATATTATTTGCCCTCACGTATGTTAGACTTATTGATGTCAATACAGGGCGTGGCCTCTTAAAGGCTGTGATGTCATATTATGGATTAAAGAATACATAACATACGGAGTAGGAAATCTTGAGTCCAAGAAAACTCTCATTATGAGACTTGATTTCGTGGCATCTGGAAAAGTACGAGTCGTTTTACAAGTGCTAAACCTTCCGATAAAGCAGTAACAATGTGTATCCACTTCAAGCGTTTGAAGGCCACTGGAATGTGCTTTTCAATGGTAGTACCAAAGATTTTTATAGGTGGAAAAGTTAACTAAAAATTGAGAAAACAGTCTGAGATAGATTATACACACTAAACGCTTAAATGAATACTAATTAAACAATAATGAAGCTACAAATGAAGGGAAAGAGAGTTCAAGGATTACGCTGCATTGGCTTGATCAATAGCAACATAAAGAAGAGAGACCAGGATGGAACATGATGGTGGATGAGAAGAGATAAAAAGAAATAGAATAACATGCAGGGGAACTACTATATCTGCCTCAACCATGCTGCATTTGGATAAGAGGAAATTATTACATTGATGATGAAGTGTCGTGAATGCATATACTTTCCTTACAGTTTATTTACAAAATGCTACGGGCGTCTCTAAAACTCTCAAGGAAGACGTAACATTCTGCTAGAGATAGCTCCAACGTCTGGTGAAATTTTAGAAGTGTTATTTGAAACACTTCCTTGGTAGTAGTTAATCCATACTAGTCTTGCTGCATTAATGAGTAACATTAAAATATGGAAAGTTACAATTTTGGTGACTTAAATTAATGAACTTTATTGCGACATGGTGGAAAGATCGGAGATTAAATCCATCATTATTGAGTTCTGAGTAAGAAACACGCACCTGATTACTCTGACTTATGAAAGAGAAACTCTTCCTTTACAAGATAACGAACAATGTTCAAAGTGACAAAGGCACAGTCCTGCAGCCGACATGATAATACAAGTTAACTGACATGCTGCCCATTGAATCTGCGTTTGACATCTGCGACGTTACCTGAAACCTTATAATGCACCAAACGTTATTTTATTATTCAGTGTTGGCGTCTATTACGTAGTGATGATAGGAATTAACAAATGAAAAGTAACGATTTCATAATAGGATTTTTTAAATAAAAAGAACGTTAACGTGTACTTTCAGGAAAACCAAGCGAATTGGCAATACGTTTTGCAGCAGGTAGCTGTGAGATTGAATTCTGGAGATAGTGAGTTCGAACTCCACAGCCGGCAACCGTAAAGATATTTTCCGTGATTTCCCATTTTCGCGTCAGGCAAATGCTCGGGCTGTACCTTACTGGAGACTACGATCGCTTCCTTCCCAGTCCTAGGCCTTTTCTATCCTATCGTCTATTATAACGTCTAAATTTAAAGCTCATTGTCTGAGAAGCCTTTCTCGTGGACAGTCGAGATTTTCTTCTGATGACGCAGAGCAAAGTTCTCTGCGAAACATAAAGAATTTCACCTTATTTTCTTGACACGGCATAAGCCCAAAAGCCTATATCATGTCTGTAATTTCCGGGTTATATTTTTGATTCCTGTTTAACAGTGTTCATTTAAGATCTACTTCAACAGATCACTCCCCAATTTCTTGATTGTTATAGTGGTACTTGTATGACAACGCACAATAAACAGTATGTCAGTGCAATGGCCCCTTCGTCTTGGCGCGAAGATTGCATATACTCGTAATTCATGTACAAGAGCCCGTCTGGTGGCCAGGATCGTTAAGACGTTAAGTAGCTATGGTCTGACACAGTGGATAGGCGGTTCGAGTCTCGTTGGTGAAAATAAATCACCATGCAGGGTAGGAGGGGTGGTAGTTTACAATGTCAAATCACTGGATTGCGTGCCAAAAGCCTGGATTCAATTCCGAACCACTCTCCAGTGTTCATAAGAAGTGAGGGCATATGACACTGTTGATGATGATTCGTCCGTCGGATGGGGACGTAAAGCCTTGAGCAGACCCCTTGGTGTTATTCGACAAGAGGTGGTTACGTGCTGATACGGGATTTCACCCTCTCCCTACTTGATTATCATAATCCCACATCCACACGCATAGGTCACCCATGGGCGTCAAACATGAACAACGTGTCCTCAGGCACTCCCGGCACTAAAAACCTCACGATATATAATCCTGGGCAAGGGTGGCTCGTCTTACGTTGGTAGCATGTAGGTACTAAAACCACAAACTATTCATAAATATTTGTTAGTTTTAACATACAGTGCATATCCTTCTCCGTAACGTTCTGTTTCTCGCGTATATCCGTTCGTTTCCGTGAGTACAGGTTAACACTCTGAGATATATTCTTGCTATTTGAATTTCTATCCATTTTCTAGTCAATTGGAACATTCACATCATACAAACTAATAGAAAACAAGCAACCAGTTATCAAACAAATATACTACAAATGTAAATTATTTCCGTACCAGCAATTCTGTACCTACAAGAAAGATTATGAGTAAGCTAATCTCCAACAATAACAAAACATTTACTGTCAAAGTCATGAAATTCAGTTATTGGTTTAAAAATGCAAATTTTAAACAGCAAATAATGCCTATACAATTATTTTCATATTCAATTTTCACGTAATAACCCTGTTCCATTGCCTATGATATGAAATTTGATAGGAAAAATCTCAGCAGTGTTATTTTACAATACATTTCTATCTAAAGCGGTAAAATGCATAAACTTGACTTGCATTTTCAGATACACCGAATTCAAATAAGCCGTAAGTCTAATTACATAAAAATATATCTGTTACCCATGTTTTTGACATAATAAGGAATTTTAACTCACCATCTGGACGAAACACTCGTATTTCCCTCAGGATTTAGTCTTCAGGAAATTGATTGATACACACAACTGTGTGGTGATTAACTATTAATCTCTCCCTAGGAATAGCCTTTTTCTATAACCTAACTCTTTCTTTATCAGAAGTAAACACAAATACTGGAGTGTACTCTCCTCGTTTATGATTTGCTTTGCAGCCAGGCACACAGCAACTCTCAGTATGGTGATTTCTCTCACTGACAACCTTAATTCAATTATATAGACATCGTGGTTGAGAATAAAAAGCTGAATGCACTAACTCAATTCATTTTACACTAGGGATATAACATTACACAAATAAACTTCAAAATTAAAACACGGCAGAGCGATATCCTTAACCTATGGCCTCACATTAATACACGCTCACACTAAGTTTTCTTCACTAATTGAGGACTTTTCACTTAACAATGCAGTCGATAGCGACTCAGTCTGATATATATCTGAGTAAACATGCGGCCAACGTTAAAAATTTCAATAAAACAGCGAAGAATTCACATGTAACTCAACTAACTCACGTGCTAAACTTCCCCCCTAATGATAAGTTGATTGCTTTCCGCGCTTGCTACAGTACGGCCTGTACTTCACGAAGGCAGTGGTACTATGAAGCAGAACAATACCGCCCTCAAGGACAAGCAGTGTTAAATAGATGAGTTGCGTACCTCCCTTAAATATAAGGAGCTCACGGATCACTCCGTTTGTACATGTGCATACCGAAAAATATAACAAAAACGTATATTTTATTTCCACACCAGGGAGATGAGAACTTACCACTCTGTGTCGCTGACGAAGTTCTCGATACGTTTTTACTGCAGCCTTATTTTCTGACCTGAAAAAAAGAGAAATCATTCTAAGTTTCCAAAACATTAATGGCTGTTAACTGAATGCCACAAATTTTCTCACACAGAATAAGAATCTGGAATAAAACCACAGAGACGTGAATTACAATTTCAAAAATGCCGGTTACATTGACCGGGATTCGAACATGTAGACCATGAATGTTTAGGCTGTAATAGGTTAGAGTGCAAACTAATTTATTTACTAGGAGGTGTCGTCTAGCCCGGTCTTCTGTAATGTAGCAAGAGTAACATAAATTGTACGGGTTCTGATGGGCCATATCCCTAATGTTTATGCAAAACTCATACTATAACCGTTGTGCAAATAGCGCCATTTGATTACATCAACTGTCACAATTGTTCTTGAAGGACGTTGATAAGTCGATTCGAAGCTCTGTCGAAGAAATGTTATTTTTGCCTGCTGATATTCCCAATAGTATGCTGTATTGTAACAAGAATGTGAGAGGCCTCGGATTAATTCCAGCTGCATGGGAAGAATTGTTACAACATTGTAACATGCGTATCTCCTTAATGAAAGAAAATAATCTATATATCAATATCCTAGTTCTTCCTTTTGAGAGTTTTAGAGACGCCCGTAGCATTTTGTAAATAAATTGTAAAAAAAAGTATAGGCCTATACATTCACGACACTTCATCACCAATGTAATAATTTCCTCTTATCCAAATGCAGCATGGTTGAGGCAGATATAGTAGTTCCCCTGCATGTTATTCTATTTCTTTTTATCTCTTCCCATCCACCACCATGTTGCATCCTGGTCTCTCTTCTTTATGTTGCTATTGATCAAGCCAATACAGCGTAATTCTTGAACTCTTTTGAGTTTAAACGAGGATCCAGTGCAACAGGAGTTGCGAGAACAATTTGTGAAGTGTACGGGAATGAAGCAATTGCTGAAAGAACAGCACAAAAATTGTTTTCCCGCTTTCGAGCAGGATGGTTTGACTTGTCTAATGATCCACATTCTGGAAGACCTTCAGATTTTGAAGAAAATCGCTTGAGTGAGTTGCTTCATGAGAATCATCGTCATGCAACGCGGGAAATGTGATTTTGAATGTGATCAGTCTACTATTGTACGCAATTTGCATTCGATGGGTAAGGTACACAAATTGGATATATGGCTACCACATGTGCTAAGTGACCGTAACAAAAATCAACGAGTAAACATCTGTTCGTCATTCCTTGCCCGGCGGTTGGCTTGTGAAAGGCACGAAGCATTCCTTTCGAACATTGCCACCGGTGACGAGAAATGGTGCCTGAATGTCAACATGAAGAAGAGGAGAAAGATGCCCAGGCCCATCAAAAAAAAGCAACTCCCCGTGCCAAGGATAGTTCCCATCCACAGAAAATCATGTTGTGTGTTTGGTGGAACAAAGATGGCATTTTTCACCATGAACTTCTTCCGAAAATCGTAACGATTACCTCTGCTGTGTATAGTGACCAGCTAAGACGGCTTGCCGTTGCTATTGACAAAGACAACAACCAGACTTATTGCTCCATGATAACGCTCGTTCGCATATAGCGCAATTGACCAAAGGTGTGATTGCTAAACTTGGCTGGGAACCTCTTCCTCAACCTCCGTATTGCCCTGACCTTTCCCCCTCAGATTTCCATCTTTTTCGCTCTCCTTCTAACCACATTCAGAGGCAAGTGCTTCCTGACGAAGCTTCTCTTGACCAATGGCTAGCAAATTTCTTCCAGCCAAATTCAAAACAGTTCTACAGGCGAGACATTCAACTGCTACGTGAACGTTGGCAGAAGGTCATAGAGAGTGGAGGTGAATACATCATTGAGTTATTGTGATTGTGATTGACAGTGCGTGACAGTAAAATAAAATAAAAAGCATAAGAACCCCACGAACTTATGCATCGGCCCATTGATTTGCGACAGAAAGGGTGACAAATGCACGAAGAAATTCCATGCGTTTCCTCAGATGGGTCTACTAGAAGAGTTCATATCATTGTATATTCTAACACCTCGAGGCATGGCGTAATAATTGACCCTTCTGACCGATTCGAAGTTGGTCTTCAACAATCTGAAGAGATGGATAAAGAAAAGAAAGCTATCTATGAACCTACCGTTAATTATTTCAAAGACATGTGTAAGCTCAAATGCGTTGATGTAGTAGGTCTGATAGGAGCACGAGGTGCCATATATACCTCATCATTTTGAGGAATTTCTTAAAAAATACCACATTCCAACTTCCGTACGAGATGAGATAGTCACCGTAGTATTAAAGAAGATTTTTCAAATTCTGAATCACCATCTTGTTTGAAATTTTATATCGTATTATTATATTTCAATATTGTAATTATAATTGTCATGTGGGTATACTGAGTCCTTAAAGGCTACCTCCATTGGGAGGCAGATTTCTGAATAAACAATAAAAATTCTAACCTGTTTCTGCCTAAAAATCCGGGCTCTACTTATAACATCCCACACCTTGCAATGATATTAAAATACCGTCCTTAAAAAAAAACTCATTGTCACCACACAGGTTGCACGATATTAAAGCATTCCAAAATTTAGAAGTGATTAAAAAATGTATTATTGTTGAAAATGTAGTATTTGTCATAGAATTCCTAACATTCACTCTATGTACAATAAATGTCGTAAAAGAATTTTTGGAAAACCGTATATATCGTTTCGTAGGACAACGAAGCAATAATTTTGCACTCTTACCAGAAATCTCAGAGTCGACATATTTATCTGTCGTAATCACCCTCTTTCAATATCTTCCTTAAAGCGAGGACAATAGCCTCCATAGAAAGAATAGGAAAGGCAGGCCGATGATGACATGGCGGCAGATAATAGAAGCGGCGGTGGGGTGTCCGTCAACAGAACAGTCCTAGCTAACAAGGGAAGTGTCACATCAGTCATGCAAAAACCTACCTTCAAATATTGGTGATATAACCGACGTGCTACTAGAAGGCCACATGCAAAAGAATAGCTACCTGTTTCCACTCCAAGGCCCCGAAATCGAAGCTAGAATCCTACGCAATGTGGTGGTAACGCGCCGAAGCTGGACATCCTGCTTCACTGGCGGGCAGTATGGACCATATCTCATGGTTTTCGCCTCGCCGCTCCACTTCTGGCTATCCAACAGCGAGGACTGTACAGTCCAACCTGTAGCGACTAGTATATCATCATCATAAAATGTTTCCATTCCCCACCCTGAGGAAGAGGGGCGGGCCACCTAGTAGGTAACGCGTACTCTAAGGCCAGGGCGACTAGTAACACTTTCCTATTGCTAATATGCGCAATTGAGGGGTTTATTTTGGAACATGCCAGTGGAAACAAGCAGCTAATGTTTTTGTATGTAATTTCCTCTTAGCAGTTGAAGTTCCGGCATGGTACGGCCTCAGCTACCGTGTGCAGACGTTTTAATTTGACGCCATCTGGCTGTCTGCTCGTCAATTCCGACGTTCCGTTTTACTGTAGGCCTACTAGATGGCAGAGCAAAAAACCGAATCTCTATTGGGCGTCTACGGCTGAGTTTTTTAATTAATTTTGTCGAGTAAATATCAAATGTGTCACTAAAGATTTTTTTTTTTTGCATCCGATATCGTACAACACGGAGTGTCGAATTGACTTTTTTCCCGCTATTGTGGGAAATGGAGGCCGATACTCTACCACTGATCCATAGAGGCAGCAGTTTAGGCATGAAGTAAGTGACACTTCTCTTGTAAGAACAGAGCAAGGTGGTGCTCGTTTGTTGCAGCTCTGTGTTCCGCGTAAGGAGTTAAAGGAAATAAGTCACGTCTCAAAGGCAAGCTTAAAGCTACACGATCCGTGCCGCGAACCTAACACCCGCTCGCTAAACGTACAGACCCTCAACTCAGAATGTAGGTAGGAAACCCGATCGCTTGACGTCGAACCTAACTCGCTCGCTAAACGTAGACACTCAGCTCAAACTGTGGGTAGGAAAACCGATCGCTTGACTTCGAACCTAACTCGCTCGCTAAACGTAGACACTCAACTCAGAATGTAGGTAGAAAAACCGATCGCTTGACGTCCAACCTAACTCGCTCGCTAAACGTAGACACTCAACTCAAACTGTGGGTAGGAAAACCGATCGCTTGACATCGAACCTAACTCGCTCGCTAAACGTAGACACTCAACTCAAAATGTAGGTAGAAAAACCGATAGCTTGACGTCGAACGTCGAACCTAACACGCTCGCTAAACGTACAGACCCTCAACTCAAACTGTAGGTAGAAAAAACGATCGCTTGACATCGAACCTAACTCGTGCGCTAAACGTAGACACTCAACTCAAACTGTGGGTAGGAAAACGATCACTTTGACGTCTATTGCACAGGTTGTTTCCAGAAATGTGCGAAGAAATCGGGACGTAGTAGTACACCTCAAAACAACACAAAACGACCCTAGGAACACATGTCCTATGTTCAATCGGTTACGAACTACAGACATTCCAAATTTGTACAGGGATTAATGGTAGGCTTTATAGCCCTACCTGATATGTCCTACTTCGAGTAGCTGTAGCCAAGTTTGTGTTCAAGAAGTGTTCAAACCTTCTCACAAATCTGATGGCATTTTCGGCTCCTGAACAACATATTTTCAACTGTTGTTGAGAATCGTGCATGACGTTATGAATGAGAAAACCGTATATGTTATTTTAGCCATAGAAAAAACAAAAGACATCATCGAACATAAACAGGCATAGGTCGTATGTTCACTAGGACGTTTTGTGTTATTTCATGGTGTAGTATTCACGCCCTTATTACCTCCCACGTTTTTGGGAACATCCTGTGTTTAAATTGTTCTTAATCCATCCAAAACTAAAAACATTTTCAAGTGAAGTTAACACTTCTCTACTCCAACAGAATACATAGCACTTGTACTAGGAAAAAGATGACCGATTATTTCAACGAGTTTTAATTTCATTAAAAGCATGCCTTGACATCTCTTCATGCTGTTATCTGTTGTTTATGATGAGGTCCGTCCCCTTCCCACACACAGAAGATTAAAACAACATGTAAACCTAAATTATACATTTTTACCATTCTCTCGTGCCTAAATTTAGAACTTGTTTCCAGTTAAGCACAATGGCTTTGCACGAGATTCAGCTTATATGTATAATTATATAACTACACAATCATGAAACTAAACAAATCCTTGTCTCTAAGGTATGATATGCCTTGGCCTACCAAGCGACCGCTGCTTACGGCGAAGGCCTGCAGACGCGTGGTTTGCGCGAAGTTTCCTCTTGGCCGTTATTTTTGGCTGTCTAGACCAGGTTCGCTAACTCACCCATACATATCTCCTAGATTCTTCTCACGTAAGATTCAGGTAAACATCTCTGATGTGGCCGGAATTAGAACCCGGAGCCTCCAATTAAAAGACAGCCTCGCTAGCCCCAGGCACGATCGTGAATATAATGAAAATATATAAAGACGATGTTCATCAACTCAAAATATCACTACTCATTTGCTCTAAATGTAGTCCGACTCATTGGCTGAATGTTCAGCGTTGAGGCCTTCGGTTCAGAGAGTCCCGGGTTCGATACTCCATCGGGTCAGCGTCTGATTAATTCTTCTGGCTCGGCGACTGGGTATTTATGCTGTCCCAATACTTCTCACGTCATATTCAGACAACGCATTACACTTCCAACCACCACAGAAACAAGCAATAGTGATTACATCCCCCCATATAGAGTTGTCGTCAGGAAGGGCAATCCACGTGAATATGACGACACGCGGTCGTGACAAACTAATCAATGAGATACCTCGATGGCTGTTGTAATCCTGTTTCCTTCCTTATAGATACCGGGCGAGTTGGCCGTGCGGTTAGGGGCGCGCAGCTGTGAGCTGCATCCGGGAGATAGTGGGTTCCAACTCCACTGTCGGGGCAGCCCTGAAGATGGTTTTCCGTATTTTCCCATTTTCACACCAGGCAAACGCTGGGGCTGTACTTTAATTAAGGCCAGTGCCGCTTCCTTCCCATTCCTAGGCCTTTCCTGTCCGATCGTCCCCATAAGACCTATCTGTGTCGGTGCGACGTAAAGTAAATAGCTTATAGATAGGTGCAATTACTGCTGTTGTCCAATCTGAAGGTACCTTACCAATACTCCATGTTAATATTAATCTATGAAGACATTTCATCCCTTATACTTCACCATTTCAGATCAAATTTCATCTATTCCTGCTGATTCATGACATTGGAGTTTATTTACCCCCTTTTCCACTTCCTCAAGCGTAATTTCACCACCATCATCTTTCCTGCTCCCCAAGAGCTCGGGTGATCGCCACACAACCAGGAAGATTTCATCTTACGTTGGAAAGAGTTTCAAAATATTCCCTCCACCTGTGCAGTGATTCCCTGTGATCTATTAAGAGTTCACCTGCATTACCCAAAACACTTCATTTCCTTTGTCCCTCCCTTCCTTCCTAAGATTATTTATTACTATCCACAAAAGTTCCCTTGCTGCTTGACCTACCCTTTTCAGGTTATTACCAAAATCTTCCTGCGACTTCTTTTTAGATTCAACTACTATTTGTTTCGCTCTGTTTCTTCCATCTATGTACAATTCCCTGTCTGCATCAACTCTTGTTTGGAGCCATTTCTCATTTCTGATAAGCCTTCTTTTTACGTTACAACCTGCTCTCACTTCTTCATTCCACCAAGATGTTCGCTTTTCCCACCTTTACACACAGTTGTTCCTAGGCATTCCCTTGCTGTTTATACTAAAGCATCCCTGTTCGTCACCCCATCATCTTTCTATATCCTGAACCTGCTTACTGTCCACTGTTCGGAACTTCTCACTAATCATACCCATGTACTTCTTCTAATTTCCTCCTCCTGGAGGTTTTCTACCCCTATTCGTTTGCAGGCATATTTCACTTTCTCTGTCCTAGGCCTAGAAAACACGTACATTCCTAGCAGATTTCCTGATATCGAAGTCAGTTAAGATATAGTCTATTATGGATCTGGTTGCCCTAACCCTGCCATGTGTAGCGGTGAATACCCTTATACTCGCAGAATATATTCGTAACTGCTAAACTCATACAAGCACAGAAGTCCAGCAAACGCTTCCCATTCCTATTACCTTCCATATCTTCCCCACATTTACCAATCACCTTTCGCATCCTTCAGTTCTATTTCCAACTCTCGCATTGAAATAGCCCATTGGCACTATCCTATCCTTGCTGTTGACCCTGACTACGATCACACTCAATACTTCATAAAACTTGTGAACTTCATCCTCATCTGCACCCTCACAGGGTGAATACACTGAGACAATTCTCGTCCCAAATTCTTCCAACTGTCAAATCTACCCACATCATTCGTCCATTTGCGTGCCTAACAGAAAGTATGTTGTGTGCAGTAGTATTTCTGATGAAAAGCCCTACTCCAGACTCTGCCCCTTCCTTTTAACACCCGTCAAGTACAATTTATAATCTCCTATCTCTTCCTTGTTATCTCCCCTTATCCGAATATCACTTACTCCTAGCACATACGGTTGCATCCTCTTTACTGACTCAGCCAGTTCTACTTTCTTTCTTCCATAAGACTCATCAATATTGATAGCACCATTTCGTTCGCCAAGTTGTCTCCAAGGAGTCCCTCACCTGTCAAATGGGAGTGGGACTCCGTTACTTCCATAGGTCCGAGGCCTGCTTAAAATGTTCTGAGCTCGGTAAATTCATGAAGCAGGATGCTACCCTACTTACACATAGTCCAAGTCAGGATCTCTCCTGTAACGTGTTAGGAACCACCGGTGGATTGTATAGTCCTAGCCGCCTGAGCACAAGGAGGGCCATGACTCAGAATACAGTATGTCTAAGATGCCCACTCCCATTCCATGCAACTGGTATCCCGACTCTTAGGACCACTTACTTTTTTTTTTTTTTTTTTTTTTTTTGCTTTACGTCGCACCGACACAGATAGGTCTTATAGCGACAAAGGGACAGGGAAGGGCAAGGAGTGGGAAGGAAGCGGGCGTGGCCTTAATTAAGGTACAGCCCCAGCATTTGCCTGGTGTGAAAATGGGAAACCACGGAAAACCATTTTCAGGGCTGCCGACAGTGGGTTCGAACCTACTATCTCCCGAATACTGGATACTGGCCGCACTTAAGCGACTGCAACTATCGAGCTCGGTAGGACCACTTACTAGGCCAGTCAGCCGTTGCCTATGGTTCACGAACTAGGACGTGACTACAGTAACCCACACCAAGAACCATTGCAATCTAATACTTACATAAAATCAAATGAGGAGGTTCCATGATGATTTTAAAGGAAAATAACCGGTGGCACACAAAACAGTAAAAAAAGTAACAAAAACCTTAATTCACAGGCTAGTCGGAAAAAGTTTGCCATCGCTGCTCTAGTCCATCATACGAAGACACTACGGTAGTAGTTTTCAACCTTCTTCAGCCCATGGCTCCCCTGAACAACATTTTTTTTCCGCGACTCGCCTGTGGGCTATTCAGTAAAAAAAACATCGATATTTTGATATTTACTCTAAGAATCTGTGAAAAATATGCTAACAAATATAAAAGAAATAAACTCGTGCACAGGAGTTCCAGTATGAAAAACATTTCGTAAGTTATAGAAAAACCGAAAGGTTAATGGTGTTCTCTTTCTAATAATTTTGAAAATCTAAAACAAAAATGAAAGGATAATTATAAAAAAAAATTATGAATAAAGTACACCTTCAGTTTTCTTTGTAAGTTGACACAGCTGTTTTCTTCATCGCTAATACAGTAAACTCCATCGCGCCCCCGGAGGTCATTCAAGTCCCCCCAAGGTGCCACGGCGCACCAGTTGAAAACTGACTAAGGGATTGTTGAGTGAAGATAAGGAGAGAAAATTTAATTGGGGGGGGAGTAAAGAAAAACGGAAATACATACCGGTATTTCAAGCAGCTCATGAATGTGAACTGTCACTATTTCATAACCTACACATTTACGTTCTTTATCTTATCTCGTTCCTTCGTTTTCTGCTACGCAACCGTTATCGCCGTAACACAACCGCAGCTGAATGACTCATAGTCTATCAGCAGAAGGCTACAATCATCTTAGACATAGGTTGAAATATCAACCTTGCCCACTCGAACCATTGTCAAATACACTACTGTATAGGCAGAAGTACTGTACAAGTCTCGACTGAGTAGAAATTCATATTAACTAATTGCATAATACAAAAATGAAAGGTCAAGAGCAAGTGTTGCTGAACGTGCACAGATTCGTTATTCTTGTGATGTCGATACTGTTTTCGTGAAAAAAGGTGGTTACTTATTGAGTAGACGCGTAGCAAATAGCTGTTCAATAAGAAGGCTACTTATCTTAATTAATTATCAATATTTTAAACGGAGGCACAAGAATGCTCCTTATCATGAACAAACCTAGGAATAAAATCTGGTCGTAACTTTCTTATCAGCATTTTGTAACATGGATACGTTAATGGAATACGGGGTGTTTCTGCTGTATATTCCCATTGCAGACTTCGAGGGCTTGCAGTGGGGACCAAGACGGTTAAATTTAGCACAGGAACTTGTGTCCGGAAACGTACCGTCTACCCGCTACCCGTAAAAAACCACCACAGCACACGTTCAAATCTCCCGCATTTTCGGCACCACTAACTAGAGTACGTACGTCATTGAACGATTAGGTGATGCCCCATACCCCTACAAGTTTGTTGACATTCCATACCATTCAGTTGAGTGTGTGATCCGTACGGAGGCGTGTTGTACCTGCTGTTGTACTTGTGATTTTCGTTCACACTACAGTACAGCAGTAATTCTTTACTATGCACACAGCAGTAAGCTGTACGTACAGTAGTTCATCTGAACCTAAGATTTCAGCAATAGTGGATAGGTCGTAGTGGTCCGATTGCTTGGCCCGCACGTTCACCCGACTTGACACCCCTAGACTACAACATGTGGTGTCGTATGAAAACTTGATTTACGAGACCCCTGTGGAACTGGTGCTGGTTATGGCTGTGGCGGATGTTGGAGGACCAGGTATTGATAATCGTGTGCACGAGAACATGATACGCAGGTACCGTCAGTGTCTGTGTTGACGTCGGTGGTCGTCACATCGAGCCCCGCCTGTAGTTGGAACCAGACGACAAGCAGCAGAAGTCGGACAGAGCGCCGAAAATGCGGGAGCTGTGAAAGTGTGCTGTGGTGGTTTTTTGCGGGTAGCGGGAAGACGCTACGTTTCCGGACACAAGTTCCTATGCTAAGCTTAACCGTCTTGCTCCCCACTGCAAGCCCTCGAAGTCTGTAATGGGATTTTAGAAACATCCTGCATAAATGGATGAAATAGTGTGAGTCGTAGAATGTAAATGAATGGCGAATACGATAGGTAAATACAATGATGCTTCCTGAGAGGAATGAAAATTACAATAATTTTGAATCGAAACAAACTGCTGCTACTACTAGCCTACTTTACTACATTAGTCACGAATCCCTCGTGTTATAGGCCTATTTTATTTTCAGGAGAGGTAACAGTTATTTTATATGCCATGCGATACGTGAATACTTTAACAGGGGGTTATGAATAATTAAAAGTTTACCACTTTTTTTTTTTTTTTTTTTGCTAGTTGTTTTACGTCGCACCGACACAGATAGGTCTTACGGCGACGATGGGACAGGAAAGGGCTAGGAGTGGGAAGGAAGCGGCCGCGGCCTTAATTAAGGTACAGCCCCAGCATTTGCCTGGTGTGAAAATGGGAAACCACGGAAAACCATTTTCAGGGCTGCCGACAGTGGGATTCGAACCTACTACCTCCCGAATACTGGATACTGGCCGCGCTTAAGCGACTGCAGCTATCGAGCTCGGTTTACCACATTTTAGAACAGCACAGGAAGATTACAGAGCATGCGTCATCTTTTATTTCTATGTTAGGTTTTGACGTTATGTAAAAAAAAAAAGGAGACTGGAACTTGAAGACAATGAGGCGTGATTAATTCATACCTACAGTGCTATTCGCAACGCAACTTATCGTACTCTGTTTCTTTAAATGACTTCTAAGCAACTGACCATTATCGTCATCATTCACCCTGATCCAAAAGCAGTCCAGCTGAGGCAATGTGGTTCCTGCTTCCGCTCTGGGTCTGCCTCGTTCTCTCTTTCTCCGTATACAATTCCACTGTTCCCGGGATTGACACACTGTGCTCCTCGTCCACTTTTCTTAAACTGCACCGAAGCTGAAGATCAAGATCAGTTTCCATCACGGACAAAAAGGCGCCTTCCTCTTACATATGCCGTAAGCCCTAAATTTCTCACCTTTACAAAATGAAAAAGTAGGATTCTCCGCTCTGTGACGGTATATTATCATCCATACCTTTTCCCTTCTTAAATTCCTTGCATTCGTTATAATCTTGTTAGTCATAAGAGTCGGTCCCAACTTCAACTGGTCTGCCCTTTACTCTCACCAGTCTGCGCACGTCGTGAAATTCCGCTCCACCGTAGTTGACAACTTGCTGTACGTTGCATCGACACAGATAGGTCTTATGGCGACGATGAAATAGTAAAGGCCTAGGAGTGCGAAGGAAGCGGCCGTGGCCTCAATTAAAGTACAGCTCCAGCAGAATTTACCTGGTGTAAAAATGGGAAACCACGGAAAACCACCTTCAGGGCTGCCAACAGTGGGGCTCAAACCACCATCTCCCGAATGCAAGCTGACAGATAGATGCATGACTAGCTCGGTCACCGCAATTAATTTTCTTTATGTTTTCTTTGTCATATCCAACACTAATTTTTACCAAATCGTTTAAAACTTCTTTTTCATTATCTGACAAATCGATTTTTTTCTAGTTGATCATTATTCTCTTTTGCAACTTTGCTTCTCTTTATTCTTCCCTCTAATCCCTTCACTTTGACTTTCAGCATTTCTGCTTCCTTGTGTTAGCCTGGTGTCATTTCAAACCATCCTGTCTTGTCACTCACACCCTGACACGATAGCAATTCGTTTCTTTCGCAATATATTTTAGTATCAGAAATACCCAGGAATTTGCTCTATGTAAGGCTCCTTTCACACTACACGGTTTCGACCGTACGGCAAAAAAACCGTACGGCGACATTCCATTAGTGGCGTGAAGAAGAGCATTAGACCTTTCACATTACACGGCACGGCAGCCGTGCCGTTGCCGTGCCGTGTAGCAGCCGTGTCTTGCCACTGGAATGGACGGCTGCCGTTGACTCAGTGGCGCACACAGCTAAATGCATGCTTTCACACTGCACGGTTTTTTAATCGTACGGCAGCTCTCGAGCAGCTGTAGAGGAGATAACGCGAGGGTATCTAGACAGAACTTATACGCATTAGTGTCGTAGTGTTTTATTGTTTGCCGGGTTGAGTGGCTCAGACGGTTGAGGAGCTGGCCTTCTGACCCCAGCTTGGCAGGTTCGAGACTGGCTCAGTCCGGTGGTATTTGAAGGTGCTCAAATACGGCAGCCTCGTGTCGGTAGATTTACTGGCACGTAAAAAGAACTCCTGCGGGACTAAATTCCAGCACCTCGGCGTCTCCGAAAACCGTAAAAGTAGTTAGTGGGACGTAAAGCCAATAACATTATTGTTTTACTTTGTTGTTAAAATGTTCAGTGCATTGCTTTGTAAGATTTATCGTTGGTTTTGTGAAATGGCTGACGTAGATTCTGAAATTCTTATTACTCTGGTCCATACTGGGACATAACTCGAGACATTTATACAGTAGTGCAATTGGGTATTGGACTTGTGTGTTGGGGGAGGGGGGCGAAATGTACAAACAACAAAACGTACCCGGGTTTGTGGTGTATAGCGGGGGGGGGGGGGGGAGTAGGTATATATACCAAACTAAACACCACACTAAAGAGATTGCCACATAGACGAATGCGCGCGGCAAGCGAGTGAATCATACCTCAGTGTCCATGACTTTGGCAATAAAATATAGGCTACCCCTGCCACCCTTCCTCACAGGACATGCGAAGTCTCCACTACTTGGTATGGCGCTATACAAATCGGTTAGCCGCGAGAAACTACATTTTGTACGTATTCCTGCTAATAATTGTATTGATAATTAAAGAAAATAAAAGAAAGATTTTCTGATAATCTTGTACAAATTGCTTTTTTAAATAATTAAAATTAGTCCTGGTTTCAGCCAGATAAAATGGAATAAGGTAATGTTTTCTCCACAAAGTGGGGCGGAGGCGATCGCACCCCCTCGCCCCCTAATCGACGCTGCTGCATTTATAAAGATCGGAATGCGACAAGAAAAGCCTGGCGTGAAGTTTACTTAGAAATGAAACCAGATTTTGATCTAATTTAAGACAAAGAAAAAGTGTGTTTGGTAACTTAAGTTTATTTTCAATATATATATGGTGGATATTATTACATAATAAAGATTCACAAATATATACTTATGATACAGTTTCACAGTTTAATGTTCAGCCACAAACTACTAATATTAAGAAATCATCCTATTATTAAAATGACTCTCTTGTATGACTAGCATCAAGACATGCACTGAGCTTCCCACGGCAAAAAAACCGTACGGCAAAAAAACCGTTGCAGTGTGAAAGCAACATCCACGGCAAAAGAGCCGTACGGTTTTTTTGCCGTACGGTCGAAACCGTGTAGTGTGAAAGGAGCCTAACTCATGAGTCTAATGACCAATCCGACAGAGTAATGTCAGGAACTTCAGCCAGTCAACAGTCGTCTATCGCCACAATTTTATCGTTTTCGTGTTATCACTTTCATTGTATCACACCTGAGTGCACTTGTTTTTATATAAATATTCATCAGAATAGCACACTGAAATAACTTCAGTACTTTTTACCAAAGATCGGATAATCAACCGGTCGAAACTCTGTTATTCTGATGAAGCCGATAGCCCACATATTGGATGATAGCGGCCAAAGAGCATTACGTGGTGGAAGTTTTGTTCTCCTTATAGATTATGAGCACCTATGCATTTGTTTTTTGCACTATTTGATTTATGCACCATTACAGTATTTTAAATCATTATTTAATGCTGTATTTATTCATAAGTCCGCGTCTGTGGTGTAGTGGTTAGCATGATTAGCTGCCACCCCCGCAAGCCCGGGTTCGATTCCGCCTCTGCCACGAAATTTGAAAAGTGGTACGAGGGCTAAAACGGGGTCCACTCAGCTTTGGGAGGTCAAGTGAGTAGAGGGGGGTTCGATTCCCAACTCAGCCATCCTTTAAGTGGTTTTCCGTGGTTCCCCACCTCTCATCCAGGCAAATGCCTAACTTAAGGCCATGGTCGCTTCCTTCCCTCTTCCTTCTCTATCCCTTCCAATCTTCCCATCCTCCACCAAGGCCCCTGTTCAGCATAACAGCTGAGGCCACCTGGGCCAGGTACCGGTCCTTCTCCCCAGTTGTATCCCCCGACCCAAAGTCTCACGCTCCAGAACACTCCCCTCGCTGAGTCCGAAGGAAAATCCAACGCTGTGGGGTAAAGAGATTACGAAACAAAGAAAGAAAGAAAGAAAGAAAGAAAGAAAGAAAGTAAGAAAGAAGGATTTATTCACTAAATAGTCGTAATAAATACAACTCGAGCTCCAGATTCTCGATAAAATCTGGAGTTCTCGTTATGTTACTTCAAAAACATTAATATATTTTTTAAAGTGTACATGCATGTCATTATCAACCAATCGTGTTTCAATCAAACACTGTGATTAAAATTATGCTTATGGACACTCAGCTCGCTTTCACCTCTCTGAAAATGGAGTAGGTCTACAAGGCCCAAATGCGATCAAATGTTCAACTCTTATGGCTAAGCAGAGACCAGATTGAGTTCAGCGTCAAGAGAAATGTAAGAAACGGTTTTGAACACAATACCGTGATACTGAGTTCGAAAACCCAGATAAGCAACTGACACTTCGATTGACTGATTAGAGAGAGGAGTGCATTCCGCTATACGAGCCGACCAGTGCAGCTCCGCTAAATTAGGGGAATTATCGTTAAATCTAGGGATTCTATCGGAAGAGGGACAGAGGTTAATTAATTTGTAGGCTAATTGGTCGGTATTAGTGGTATTGACCTTCCTCATTTTTAACCGAATAGATCGTGTAATACTGATCTCTGAACTGAGCAGCAACAGAGACGAAATAACTAAAAGTCATTAGCAACGAGGAAGCGTAATAGCGAAGTGGCATCGTTACTGGAATTTCACCAAACCGTACGTGGTTCGAATCCCAGCCGAAACATCTGAGATTTTTGAAATAAAGTCACGTACTTGGAATTCAGATTCCACGTAAAACTGGAGATCGACATCAACAGTGACATAAAAACTACAAGCTTTCTCCCTTCCTTTGATTAATCTCATCAACATTTACAGTTATGTAAAAACAGAGATGCCAACCTTCAAATATGATTGTCCATAGTGGCATGATCTGCTGCAGGCAAGGGAAGGTAATGCTCTACCAAAAACCGAGTGACATAACATTCAGCCCGTATGACATCATACTATTCCTTTTTTGGCAGCAATAAAGAAAAGAAAGAACTTCTTGAATTGCTCATTGATGCATACATAGTCTTCGTGTTTTCTTACAGTTCACATGGCGTGAACATTCATCGTGTCCTCTAAATTGAACTGAAAATTCACTCTTGCATGTTTCACAAAACACTGTGCTTCGGTGAAATTTTCGAAAGGTCCTCGGCATGAAAACTCTTTCTTTCGATAATTCTGATTCGCTGAAGGCTTTCTTTTTGGTCTACGGTCACTCGGCTTCTCGTTGATATCTACGTTATTTTATTTCATGTTCTTCTTGACTTCACCGAAATAAATGCTTGCGCCACACGACATAAATCTGAAACTAAATCAGGCAATGGAAGTCATAATCAGTGCGGGCAATTCTTTACTAAATCACAGGTAACATAATAGAAACTATGCACATAGGCCTATACTTAGAATTTGCAATAAACAAAGAATATCGGTTTTAAAAGTTGAAAACAAATTTCGCACGGACTATTTTCCAACCGTAAATCCCCAACCTAATGTACGAAACTTATTTTTAATGCTCGCAGAACAAATTGAGAATTCATAAAGAACATTTATATTTCGTGAAATCAATAATAATCAGTTGAGTTCCGCTCCCGTACCGCCGTGGTATATGTCAGAAAATCGTATAAAGTACGGAAACTCCGCAATGGCATCCCTGTAAATATATGACACAGTCACCGTAAAGAAGATATTAATATGGTATAACTACAGGCAGGGTCTGCATGCCTGCGGCGGTAAAGGCGTGCTTACTTCACCCGGAAGGACGTGGGTTCTATTTCCCGTCAGAAAGTCGAAACATTTAAGAAACGAGATTTCAACTTTCAGGGGTGCATATTGTACCAGGAAAGCCTAGGTCCTGGTCCATATTAATTGAAAGAAACATTACTTCAGCATAAAAGATCCGACCGACGTACGAACATCTATGTAAAGAATGTTCCAGTATGTGCCAGACCCTACGAGTGCACTAGGCGGAGTCAAGTGACGTCACCTGTCGCTTGAAGCTCACCTCCCCTAGAGATATTTCTCGAAAGAATTTTTCTTTTACCAGCTTTTTAACACCTTAACCAATTTCAACGGGACAAACGCTGAATTATAGCGGACGTCATAAAAGTTAATCCCTGTGAATTTCGAATTAATTCATCCCATGGTTGTTGAGTTATAATAATTTAAAGTTTCAACGAAATTACGTAATCACGGTCACATGGCCGAGAGAGATGCTACCCCTCCCAGCGCTGGTATCTATATATGCCAAGGCCAGCCAGCCAGCAGGCAGTACAAGGACGAGTAGACAGCTGTGTGATTGAGACAGAGGAGAGACCGGCCCGCGTACAGTATGTTCGCGCAGTCACGGTGAAAGTACTTTCCGTCGTATTTCCGGAACGCGAAATTATATCGCCGACAGAATTATAAAAGACGTCGCACTATATTTAGTATATCGCGTCGCGACTACAGTCTAATCCTAAAGACATTTAAGAATGTAATACGAGTGAACTTATTGAAGTGCAAACATTAACTATTTTACGTTCACAGAATATGTCATTACGTGTAGACTTATGATTTTGAACTTCTAGAGAAACTAATGTGTAGAATCACCAGAACTCGTTTCTTTCCGAGTATTGAACTGTATTCCTTTATTCATGCCACGTCAGTATACGACTTACAGTAATTTGAGTGAAAATTAAGAACTTTTCTGAGGTAATATAACATTATAATAACAGGATAAGCAGAAAATAATTCTTAGTGACTTAATGACTGTGTTCAAAGACTGTGATTATCGACTTGCCTTTTCAAGTGTGAACTGTGCATTTATGAACGTTTCAATAACGACTGTAAAGAGTAATTCATACAGGAAGGACTGTGATTCTTTCAATTACGCCATAACTAGTGTTCAACAGTCAATGACAGTGTCAGTGTTAACTACTCGCACTAAGTGAATTTTTCGTGTGCGAAAAATCACCCTAACGAGCTGCAATTCTACATGATCCAGTTCCAGCCGTCATCACCTCATCGGGAACGTCAACATGGTGTGTCAAGGGAACATCGCCGATCCTGATTCTCCACGGAACATTCCAGATGTCCATCCTTCGACATTTTGTAGCAACATTTCTTGCCATGAGTGAGTAGTAACAAACTGACTAAAATTTTTTTTTCATTAATTTGTGAACAGTGGAAACTTCAGTGCCGCGTGTGAACAAATATTTCAGAGTTCTCATAATTTCTCAGAAGTGATTAATTTAATTTCAAATTTCAGTTTCATATCTCGTAGAAAGACTTTAGGCTTTTCAAGTGTGCTATATATCAAGGGTGACGAACTGAGAACTGAAAATTATTAACCAAAATTTAATTTCTCATATCAACTTACAATTATAAGTGTGCTTAGGTTTAGAAAGACTTTAGGTGGAAATTCAATACCTCATATTCTCACATATGAAAGACTTTGAAATCAGTAGTATTTATGCCATTTTTATGAACAGAATTCAGGAAGATTACTTTCAAACTTTTAATTTCAATGCCAGATTTGAATCAAAAATCATATCGCAGGGTGAAGAATTAATAAATTGTTTTGAAAAAGATTTTTTAACCATCTATTATTCGCTCTGCGAGTCTATCCTACTCTGTATCAGCTCCAAAACCAAGTTCCACTCCCTGAGGTCCTACTCATGCCCTTTGCCCACAACTTTTCCTGGTACAGAGAGGATAGTAAAATAATAGATGGCGCCGCAACTTTAGGGGCCCGATTTTGGAGCCGTGCTATAATAATAGATGACGTCGCAACTTCAAGGGCTCGCTTTGGAGCCGTGCCATAATAATAGATGATGCGCCAGTAATAATCGCAACATTCAGGGTTCGATTCAAGTCATTGTATTTTGCGCACAGGATCCGACTGCAACTATTACGAACACGAAGAACTTGTTGTATTTGACTTATTCGAATATTCCGGGAACATGGATAACTTACTTGCAGCAATCGAAGCTCTCAGGCTTAGCATTAACGATCAGAATGCTAAGATTGATAGGTCTAATTCTCAACTACAGGCGCAGATGGCAGAGTCTAATAACCAGTTGCAGGCTCAAAATATTCAACTTCAACAACAAATGAACACACAAATAACCGCACTACAGTCACAGACAGTTGACTCTAATTCTCAACTGCAGTCACAACTACAGGCGCAGATGGCAGAGTCTAATAACCAGTTGCAGGCTCAAAATATTCAACTTCAACAACGAATGCAGACTCAAAATACTCAACTTCAAGCGCAGTTAACTGAGTCAAATAGTAAGGTTGAAGACTTAACTTCTAAAATTGACAGGACCTTGGAAACTAAGTTTGCTGAAGCGGATAAAGTCATTAATAAAAGGCTCACTGAATCTAGTGCCCTTATCGAGCAACGATTCCGTGAAGCTGGAACTCGCCTCGAAAAGAAACTTACTGATTCTAGTGCACAAGTCGAAGCCACATTGAAAAACATGCGGGATCAGTTTGTTGAAAACTTAGAGTCTATTAAGGAAGAAATAAAGACAGAGGTCGTCAAGTCTTTAGACAAAGATCTTAGAAATGTTCTTCCTTCCGTTCAAGCATTTTCCACTGAACTTAAAGATTTACGGACTGAATTTCAAGAATCCCATGGTAACATCTCACAAACTCAAGTAAAGCTAGCTCAGGTACAGGAAACCTTACGAGATGCATTAAAGAGCGACGTGGGTAAATTACGAAGCGAGATAGGATTAATTAAGAGCACGCAAGGAGAACTCGACAAGCGTATTACAGGACAGCTAGACAGCACGCATACCCAGATAGCTGCTTTCTGTAAAGACGTACAAGTCATTAAAACTGACTTGAGAAATGAAATAACAAATTTAGACACCTCAATTAATTCTAAAATTAAAAGTTTGTCTGAAGAAATGAATCAAATTAAACTCAAAGAACATACGACTGACGTCACAATTCCTGGTTCGTCGAGGGAAGTACACAGCACAACAACACTTATTAAAGTACCAGATGACAAACCAGTCAAATTTTCAGGACGTGACGAGTATACTGCTCGAGAATTTTTGTTAAATGTCGACGATTACCTGGAAGAGAATAGGGTAGATGACGATAGGAAACTTAGAGTAGTATCCAAACTTCTAGAAGGACGAGCCTTATCATGGTTCATAGCTTTTAAGAGCAACTTTAAAAACTATGACGACTTTAAAAAGGCACTTCTTAAACGCTTTTGGGATTCAGAAAGACAGCACCTTGTCAAGATGCAACTCTACTCTAGTAAATACAATACTTCAGTCAATACTTCCCGATATTCCGATTATTGCCTAATGCAATTAAAGAAGCTCCAGTTTTTAGATCCACCTTTGCCAGATATCGAACTTATTCAGATCCTGACACTTCAATATCCGCCTCATGTTCAAGAAATACTAGTCGCTGCCAACATTAAAACATTGGAGCATTTTGACGCTACTTTGCGTAGGTTAGATACGGCTAATACCCAATCTAGTCCGAAAACTAACAGGAGTCGAGAAATAAATACGAATTCTGCGGAAATAAAACCGCCGGAGAGAGAGGAACCCAGGACACGTGAAGAAGGCAGATTAAGCCCTACCAACCCAACCAGATTCCGGAATTTCAGACGTCAGAGGAATCAGGAGAGACACCCTTACCAACCTAGGAATTTATGGAGACAGCACGAAAGCACTCCTGAAGAAAATCGTGAGTCCAGACGACGAGAACTCGAAAGTAGATGGAAGGATACACGGGAATACATCAGGGAGAGAAATCGTAATCCTGACGAGCCTGGAGCTACATCCCTGGAATACCAACGTCAATTCGGACCAAGAGAACAAAGATCACCTGATCCTGAATCAACAGGCGCTATAAAAAAAACGCCGATCTCGCAATAGGGAGATTAACTACAGAACACGATGAGGACGAAATTTCAAATTATTGTACTGCTGTTATCAATTACTGGCATATTGACGATTCCGAATTACTATTCGAAGACGCACAAACACTAAGGCCAATTATTACACGTTCACTACCTGTCATAACAGTACGCACAGGCAACCTACAGGTGATTACGCTCATCGATTCTGGAGCGCAAGCTTCTTTAATTTCTGATAAGCTTGTAGACTCGCTTAAAGATCAGAACAATGTTTTGTTATTGCCTGCAGCTCAGATTAAAGTAAGAGGGATAGTTCCTGATAAAATTATTAAATGTAAATCCCAGGCATTTTTAGAGTTTGAAATTAACAGTCAGACATTCGAACACATATTTTTAGTAGTATCACGTCTTAACTTCAACTTAATACTTGGATCAGATTTTATGATCAAATACAAAGGAACCATTGACTATGATGCCAACCTCGTAAGATTCAAGAATAATTCCGTAGGACTACAGCTGGTAGGACGAAGTGACCTGGAAGTTCAAGAGAAGGGAGCCCGTTTCGAAGAAGCCGGTGGTGACATTATTAAGCCCGCTGTAAGTGAGGTTGCGCCAGCCGTAGCGGAAAGTAGAAAGGGTGACCAAAGTGAGGACGATGCAGAGTCCCTATTCAATGAGAACTCCATCATAGGTCCGGACTATATAATGTCAATAGCCAGTGTGGTTGAAGACCCGGAAATTAAATTAAAATTGGAGGAGGCTAAAAATGATGTTCTACAAAAATTTGCATGTGTATTCGATGACAAGCCTGGAGAGATAGCTGGCTATGAATATCATCTTGATGTAAATGACTTGTCCCCTTATCAGAAGAAACCATATCCCGTACCCGAGAAATATCGAGAAGAAGTTCGTAACTTAATTCATAAAATGACAATATGTACCACAGGAAGAGTAAAGCCTGGAAAAGAAAATCCTGCGTATTTTCTTTTCGTCCAACCAAGGGGAAGATGTACCAGGAAAGCCTAGGTCCTGGTCCATATTAATTGAAAGAAACATTACTTCAGCATAAAAGATCCGACCGACGTACGAACATCTATGTAAAGAATGTTCCAGTATGTGCCAGACCCTACGAGTGCACTAGGCGGAGTCAAGTGACGTCACCTGTCGCTTGAAGCTCACCTCCCCTAGAGATATTTCTCGAAAGAATTTTTCTTTTACCAGCTTTTTAACACCTTAACCAATTTCAACGGGACAAACGCTGAATTATAGCGGACGTCATAAAAGTTAATCCCTGTGAATTTCGAATTAATTCATCCCATGGTTGTTGAGTTATAATAATTTAAAGTTTCAACGAAATTACGTAATCACGGTCACATGGCCGAGAGAGATGCTACCCCTCCCAGCGCTGGTATCTATATATGCCAAGGCCAGCCAGCCAGCAGGCAGTACAAGGACGAGTAGACAGCTGTGTGATTGAGACAGAGGAGAGACCGGCCCGCGTACAGTATGTTCGCGCAGTCACGGTGAAAGTACTTTCCGTCGTATTTCCGGAACGCGAAATTATATCGCCGACAGAATCATAAAAGACGTCGCACTATATTTAGTATATCGCGTCGCGACTACAGTCTAATCCTAAAGACATTTAAGAATGTAATACGAGTGAACTTATTGAAGTGCAAACATTAACTATTTTACGTTCACAGAATATGTCATTACGTGTAGACTTATGATTTTGAACTTCTACAGAAACTAATGTGTAGAATCACCAGAACTCGTTTCTTTCCGAGTATTGAACTGTATTCCTTTATTCATGCCACGTCAGTATACGACTTACAGTAATTTGAGTGAAAATTAAGAACTTTTCTGAGGTAATATAACATTATAATAACAGGATAAGCAGAAAATAATTCTTAGTGACTTAATGACTGTGTTCAAAGACTGTGATTATCGACTTGCCTTTTCAAGTGTGAACTGTGCATTTATGAACGTTTCAATAACGACTGTAAAGAGTAATTCATACAGGAAGGACTGTGATTCTTTCAATTACGCCATAAATAGTGTTCAACAGTCAATGACAGTGTCAGTGTTAACTACTCGCACTAAGTGAATTTTTCGTGTGCGAAAAATCACCCTAACGAGCTGCAATTCTACATGATCCAGTTCCAGCCGTCATCACCTCATCGGGAACGTCAACATGGTGTGTCAAGGGAACATCGCCGATCCTGATTCTCCACGGAACATTCCAGATGTCCATCCTTCGACATTTTGTAGCAACATTTCTTGCCATGAGTGAGTAGTAACAAACTGACTAAAATTTTTTTTTCATTAATTTGTGAACAGTGGAAACTTCAGTGCCGCGTGTGAACAAATATTTCAGAGTTCTCATAATTTCTCAGAAGTGATTAATTTAATTTCAAATTTCAGTTTCATATCTCGTAGAAAGACTTTAGGCTTTTCAAGTGTGCTATATATCAAGGGTGACGAACTGAGAACTGAAAATTATTAACCAAAATTTAATTTCTCATATCAACTTACAATTATAAGTGTGCTTAGGTTTAGAAAGACTTTAGGTGGAAATTCAATACCTTATATTCTCACATATGAAAGACTTTGAAATCAGTAGTATTTATGCCATTTTCATGAACAGAATTCAGGAAGATTACTTTCAAACTTTTAATTTCAATGCCAGATTTGAATCAAAAATCATATCGCAGGGTGAAGAATTAATAAATTGTTTTGAAAAAGATTTTTTAACCATCTATTATTCGCTCTGCGAGTCTATCCTACTCTGTATCAGCTCCAAAACCAAGTTCCACTCCCTGAGGTCCTACTCATGCCCTTTGCCCACAACTTTTCCTGGTACAATATGGCCCTGAGGTTCATTCAGCCTACACCAAAAATGAGTACCAGCTTAATTCTTGGGGGCAAAGGGTAACTATTCTACCCCACCAAGTTACGGATAGTGGAAGCCTTTACCTTTCACCCCTCCAAGTGCCTTCATGGCCCGCGGTTAGCCGGTTCAAGTCCCGTTAGTCGGAAAACTTCTCACCATTAGAATGTTGGCTGGCATGACAGGAGATGCGGTGGTATACAATTTCTTATCAATAGATTGCGTGCCAATGTCGGGATTAAATTCTAAACCTCTTCACAGTGTTCGTATAGAGTGAGGACATATCACGCTGTTGATGGTGATTCGTTCGTCTAACGGGGACGTTAAGCCTTGAGCAGACCCCATGGTGCTATTCGAGAGTAGACTACTATCATAAAACAACGTTATTTATTTCATCTCATTAAATTCTCTTATGAGGTCGACGTCAGGAAGGGAAAACTCGCTACAAAGATTCATCTGACTTTATACCCGACCCGTAGAGAAACGGAAGAAGGATTGGACATAGGCCTACATGTATTAACTGGTTAATTCTAAGAAAATCCCTAACTGAGCCAGGCGAGTAATAAACCATGTATCTGTCTACCTGTCTGTCTTCCTTTTACTTTGATATCTCACTCCCTAGTACAGAAATAATAGAAATAGAAGCATTTGAAATGTGGGTACAGAAGAATGCTGAAGATGGGATGCGTAGATTCCATCAAAAATAACGAGTTACTGAATCAAACTGAGAGGTGTAAGATTTGGTCAGATTCGACCAAAAGAAGAAACAGAATGTGAAGACACACCCTTGAGATACTCGGGACTTGTTCAGTTAGCTTGTGGAGAACGAGTAGTCGGTAAAAACAGTACGGGTAGCCCAAAACAGGAATATGATAAACAGATCAGAGTACAACTAGGGCGCAGTCTATACGCAGAAATGAATAGCACCGGACAGGCTGTCATAAAAGGCTGCACAAGTCAGCCTATGGACTGCTGACCCAAACAACCATAACATTTCGCATTAGATTATACATATATACCAGACTAGCAAGATACCCGTGCTTCGCTACGGTTTTAAATTGAAAGGTTTTTTTTTTCTTTTCAAAATTTAACGTTTTGGAGAGTCTACTGTCGACTGAGCCCGCAAATACACACTCAGTTCGTACGTCAAACTGTTTTGGGGGAATGATTGTTAATTGTCTTATCTAATACGCATTTAAACCCTGTACAGAAGAATTGGTTAATTCTAAGAAAATCCCTAACTGAGCCAGGTAATAAACCATGTATCTGTCTTCCTTTCACTTTGATATCTCACTCCCTAGTACAGAAATAATAGAAATTTAACATCCAGGATGTAAAAATTATCAATTTGTGAAATTTAGATGTACGTCCAACAGTAATGGAGAAATGAATGTTTTTAGGCGGTGAATGTTTTAAAAATATTTCTTAACATCTAGGACATAGAAGACAACCCTTCATGTAAAATTTTAATATCGTGCCTGAAACAGTTTCGGAAGAATGGATGTTGTGTATTTTCAGAGTCAACCACTATCTAAACCCCTCAGGGGAGAAATATTTACAAGTATATGATATTTTACATCTAGGACATAAACGAAGAAGCTTCTCGTAAAATTACAAACTTGTATGTCAAACGGTTTTGGAGGGATGAATAATTACGTTTTGCGGAGATAACCACATTGAACACCTTAGGTGTGGGATGTTTAAAAGTATTTCCTAATACACACCTACGATTTAAAATATATACCGCTATTTGGAATTTTGTCTTCGTACGTTAAACGGTTTCGGAGGAAGGAATGAATATAGGCCTATCTGTTTTCGGATCTTAACCCGCATTTAACTCTCTGAGAGGTTAAATTTGTTTCAAACTTTCTGTTATTTAACACAATTGTATATTACAGGTGAAAATAATCCTAATGTACGAAGAATTATTTTAAGGATTCCTTAATGGGGGTAAAAGCTGCATTATACTTTTCAAAAATCCTACATGCATTACCTGGAATTCGAACCATGCCCGCCTTAGTGAAAAACCAGAAAAAGAACCATTAGGCTATCGCGATTTGATATGTTCACTTCGTAATTCAAACGGTTTGAGAGAAGTGAATTTGTCATCATTCCTCACCCCCAGCCAAAACCCCTTAAGGGTGTATTGTTTGAAGACCACTTCTTATTTAAAATATAAGACATAGAATTTAGTGTGTACAGATCGCAGCACCGATCTCTGATAAAAATCGAGGTGAACCTACCTTTATTATTTAGGCCTATTATATGTATTAAGCTTATGGAAAGTGATCAGTAATTTGAGAGGTTTAAATCTTTAAATATTAGACATTCAACGTCCGCAAGAAATCGTAGGTACCACTAATGGTATGCAGTCTCAAAAAATGTTCCTTCAGTTGTGTATCAAGTTCAAGATTATTTCAGTTAAACCCCTGAGTTGTACAAATAAAGTTTCTTGGCAATGAAGGAAAGGAGTCGTAAATTCGGTCGAGTACCTTAGCTTTTGTGGAGACTTACTTTTACAACTTCAACAACTTCTACATAATCCCAGTCCTTATACGTGAAATATTTTGAATTATATCATATTTGACAGCTACAACATCCCAAGTTCTTGTAAAATTTCAAATTCATACGTCAAACGGTTTGAAGGGATGAATAATTTTGTCATAAATCATCACCCTCCAGCCCAAACCACTTAGAGGTGTATTGTTTTAAGACATTTTCTCATTTAAAATCTTAAACATATAGGAGCAACCATCATGTGAAATTTTAACCTCGTATGTCAAACGGTTTCACAGACATGAATGTGTTTGTCATCAGACCCCAAACTCCAGTCAAAACCCCTTAGGAATATATTTATTCAAGACCACTACTCCTTTAAAATCTAAGATGTATAGGAGCAATAATAATGTGCAGTTCCAACCTCGTATATCAAACGGTTTCATAGAAATAAATGTTTGCCATCGGACACCACCCCTAGTGAAGACCACTTAGCGGTGCATTGTTTTAAGGCCACTTTTTATTTGAATCTATTACATATAGGAGCAACCATCATGCGAAATGTTAACGTCGTAAGTCAAACAGTTTCAAAGATGCGAATCTTTATTTTTTCAGGCCTTTCCCTCCCTCTCAAAACACCTTAGGGGCATATTATTTTAAGACAACGTTTGATTTAAAATCTAAGACATACAGGAAAACCATCATGTGAAATTTCAAACTCGTATATCAAGAGGTTTGAGAGAAAGAAATAATGATGTCTTCAGCTACACCCCACCCCCGGTCAAACACCCTCAGGGGTGTATTGATATAAGACCACTTCTTATTTAAAATCTCAATCTCATAGGTCAGTAGATTTCTGAGATATGAGTATTTGTATTATTAGGCCTCACCCTCACGGTGAAAACCCCTTAGGGGTGTATTATTTTACGATCACCTTTTGTTTAAAATCCAAGACATATAGGAGCAACCGCCATCTGAAATCTCAAACTCGTGTGCCAAATGGTATGAGAGAAATAAATATGTATGTCGTCAAGACCTCACCCACTAAACACCACCCCCCCCTCAGGGGTGTATTGTTTAAGAACACTTCTTATTCAAAATCTAAGATATATAGGACAACCGATATTTCAAGCCCATATGTCAACCGATTGTATCGAGGTCATTTTGCAGTTGCTCACAATCTTGTAACTTATTTATTACTCTATATAATAACATCATCTGCAAACACTGATTCCACTATCTCCCAAATGCTGGATACTGGCCGCACTTAAGCGACTGCAGCTACCGAGCACGGTCCGCCAATATTCCGGCAGGCTGTTTTACTCGCGACGCAGCAGTAATTCGATTTCTCAGAGATGAGTGGCAGGAGAAGAGACAAAGCACATCACAACAAACAATGGTTAATGTAAATTGTTGATATGTTTTATGAGCTTTCAGTATTGTAGGCCTTCACATTTAATTTTCTTCCGAATCCGTGGTATTAGGACATCTTTCCTTCTTTCATGACTCCCTCTTGACCTATTCTTCAAGTGAACGTGCCTTTATGGTTTTTCTCACTTTTTATAATCATCTTCACAATTTTCCTTGTCGATATGGATTGATTGCCACGCGGTTTTACACCTTCACACTATCATGACAAAAACCATTGCCAGTTAACACGTTTGAACAATATATTTCCATGCTAGCAATGTTCGGCGTTGATATGGACTAAGCGACAGAAGACTAAATTCATGAATTCTATTATCATAGACGGTACGGTAAAACTGTATGAGGCATAAATGATCGGACATTTTATTTTCTATAACATTTGTTGCATAGTACTTTTCGATAGGACCAATAACATACCGGTAGGCATTTAAAAGTTACATTTTAGGCGCCTTCCCCTAAATACTATTTCATCCAAAGCAAAGTCGTCTCCACACAGGCCATGAAGGCCCCTGGAGGGGTGGAAGGTAAAGACTTCCACTATCCGTAACCTCGGCAGCATGTGATGGGGTACAGTGGTTAGATCTACGCCCGACCGCCTTTGCCCCCAGGACATAACCTGGTACTCATTTTTTGTGTAGGCTGAGTGAACCTCGGGACCATGTGCACCTCCGTAAGTGGAAATCTCGTTTCTTAAGTTTTACGCCGCCTCTGTGGTGTAGTGGTTAGTGTGATTAGCTGCCACCTCCGGAGGCCCGGATTCGATTCCCGGCTCTGCCACGAAATTTGAAAAATGGCACGATGGCTGGAACGGGGTCCACTCAGCATCGGGAGGTCAACTGAGTAGGGACGGATTCGATTCCCACCTCAGCCATCCTGGAAGTGGTTTTCCACTTCTCCTCCAGGCAAATGCCGGGATGGTACCTCGCTTAAGGCCACGGCCCCTTCCTTTCCACTTCCTTATCTATCCCTTCCAAACTTCCCATCCCCCACAAGGCCCCTGTTCAGCATAGCAGGTGAGGCCGCCTGGGCGAGGTACTGGTCATCCTCCCCAGTTGTATCCCTCGACCCACAGTCTGAAGCTGTAGAACACTGCCCTTGAGGCGGCAGAGGGGGGATCCCTCGCTGACTACGAGGGAAAAACCGAACCTGGAGGGTAAACAGATTAAGAAGGAGAAGAAGAAATTTTACGACTTCCTGACGGGGAATCGAACCCAGGTCGTTCCGGGTGAACCGAGCAAAATATTTATCGCTCGTGGGATATGAACCCACCTACCAACGCAACATGCGTCTACACGTCTGTGGTTAGTCCACTACACCACGGTGACAGTTACCATTTCATCCAGCGTGAATAAAATTATTGCAGTGCACTATTTCCCGACTTTACATGCCGATTTCCATTCAATTCTGTTCACCCATTTTATCGTAGTTCGGCGATGATATGGACTTAGCGACAAAAATCGAAATTCATGAATATCTCTGTCGTCATAGCCGGTGCGGTGATGAAACGGCGAATGGCTCTTTGTGCCGGGAGTGTCCGAGGACAAGTTCGGCTCGCCAGACACAGGTCTTTTGATTTGACTCCCTTAGGCGACCTGCGCTTCGCGATGACGAAATTATGATGAAGACGACACACACCCAGCCCCGTGTCAGCGGAATTAAACGATTATGGTTCAAATTCCCGACCCTGCCGGGAATCGATCCCGGGATTCGTGTGAAAGCCAGCACGCTAACCATTTAACCATGACGCCGGACACCGGTGAGGTAAAAATGTATAAGACATAAATGATCGAAAATTTAATTCTATATAACTCTAGTTATGTAGTCTAGTATTTATTGATAGGACAACTGATAACATAAATATTTGAGAATTAAATTTTAGGCCTTCCAATAAACTAATATTTTACTCAGCGTGAATAAAATTATTTATGGCCTATATTGTAGTGCCTCATTCCCCGATTACATATCGATTTTCATTCAATTCTCTTCCGCCATTTTCTCGTGATGCGCATACATGAATACTTACATATAGTACTATGGAGCTCAGGGCTCAAGAAAAGGTTCGCGTACTATACATACACACATACATTGAGACAGACAGACAAGACTGACAGACAGATAGAGAGAAATGACGGAAAATTAAACAGTGCATCTCCATGTTACTGTGGACACGATCGATACAGAAATAGCATTCTTTTTTTAATTCTGAGCAATGTACAAATAAAACTCTATAAATGTTTCTGCTTGTAAATATTACGATACTAAGCTTTTAGAAGCCGACCCCGTGGTGTAGGGGTAGCGTACCTGCCTCTCACCCGGATGCTCCGGGTTCGATTCCAGGCCAAGTCAGGGATTTTTACCTGGACCTGAGGGCTAGTTCGAAGTCCACTCAGCCTACGTGATTAGAATTGAGGAGCTATCTGACGGTGAGATAGCGGCCCCGGTCTAGAAAGCCAAGTATAACGGCCGAGAGGATTCGTCGTGCTGACCACACGACACCTCGTAATCTGCAGGCCTTCGGGCTGAGCAGCGGTCGCTTGGTAAGCGAAGGCCCTTCAAGGGCTGTAGTGCCATGATGGGGGGGGGGTAAGCTTTTAGAGAACGTATTCCAAAAAGCTAAGTTTACGTAGCAATGACCAACATTCCTGTGTTTCTACCAACTGTCTGACTCACGTCGAAGAATTCACTTCCCGGTAAAAAAAATATAGTAGCGGATGTCTTATTATGCAGTGATAATTATGCTGAGAAGCGGAAGGAACATTTTGCGTAATGGGAGTTCTACAAATAGACAGTCCGTATCTTAGCTACCACACTCGAGTCAGTGAACTATCTGGCTCGAAAATAGGCCTCGCTTCATCCACATTTGCTCATCCTCATCGGCGTATTTCATAACCTGGACACGGTGACTGGGTGACGTGTAAGAAGAAACAATCATTATGTAGTTAGACTGTACTTTCAAAAGAATACAAGGTCAAGAAAAAGACTGTCAGCTCTAAACAAGACATGACATAAAGAGCATACAAAGGCTATTACACCACCTCCCTAGCGCAATACGATAGAAACGTGCCTGAAAAATGCGGTTCGAAACAGCTGTCTACGGGGATATAGTAATATGTTTCATACAATGCATTTCGGAGGCTACATCTGTCTGTAGGCTAAGGCAAAACAATCTCCCCACACGGGATGGTGGACCTTGGATGAGTGTTAGGAAAAAGGCTTCCACTAATCCTAACCGTACCACTAACGAGGGAATTGTTTAAGTTGGACAGCACAGAGTTGAATGATACTTTGGTGAATGTATCAAAATAGCCAAAATTTTATAAAATACTATTATTATTGTAATATTATGACAATTACACCGACATCCATAGACAACGCCCTCACACAGCGACTGAGCGAGTTGGCCGAGTGGTTAGCGTTGCGCAGCTGAGAGTTTGCATTCGGGAGATAGTGGGTTCGAATCTCACTGTCGGCAGCCTTGAAGACCGTATTCCGTAGTTTCAAATTTTCACACCAGGCAAGGCTGTACCTTAATTAGGGCCACGTCCACTTCCTTCCCGCTCCTAACTCTTTCCTATCCTGTCGTCGCAATAAGACCTTCTGTATGTGTGTCGGTGCAACGTAAAGCAAATTCTTAAAAATAAAAACAAATGTATGGCCTCAGCTACTGTGTGCAGATTTTGATTTTAAACCTTATAGGTTACCTGAACGTTAATTTCGAGATTCTGTGTCGACATCGTACGACAGAGTGTCGAATGTATTTTTTAACACCCTTCAAAAATCTGACCACCCGTCTCGGGTTTTGAATCCGCCATCTTGGGTTCCCGAGGCAGACACTCTACCACTGATCCACAGAAGGAATTTAATGATAATAACCATTTTGCCGTAAAGTTAACGACAGTGTTTTAATTGCTGAAAACGAGCTGAGCGACTCGCAACATTGAATGACCTTGCGTATGCACTGTAGAAATACACGGATGGTTCTATTTCTATTTTACATAAAACACTGTATACCGAAAATGAAGTTTTGGCAATGCGAACTTCGTTTTCTTTAATATCAGCGAATGGCTTTAGGTGCCGGAAGTGTCCGAGGACATGGTAAGGTGGGCAGTTCTGTAACTTCTTCGGTAGACTAACTTTCGGAGACGGAAGGATGGGAAAGGGCTAGGATTGGGAAGATAGCGCGCAAGGGCTTAATTAAGGCACAGCCCCAGGATTTGCTTGGTGTGAAAACGGGAAACCATGGAAAACCATCTTCAGAGCTGTCGACAGTTGGATTCGAACCCACTCTCCCGAATGCAAACTGACCGCTGTGCGACGTTAACCGCACGACCAGCTCGATCGGTCGCTGTGTAAAGGTGCTGTCCGGGGATGTATAGTAGGCGTAATTGTGCGGGTTAGGAATGGGGAGGAAGCAGCCGTGGCCTTAAGTAAGGTACAGCCCAAGCATTTGCCTGGTGTGAAAATGAGAAACCACGGAAAACCATCTTCAGGGCTGCCGACAATGGGATTCGAACCCACTATCTCCCGGATGCAAGCGGACAGCTGCGCGCTCCTAACCGCACGGCAAACTTGTCCGGTTCTTGACAAATATACCATCCCGGCATTTGCCTGCAAATGAAATGGGAAACCACGGAAAACCATTTCGAGGATGGCTGACGGCGGATTCGAACCCACCCTTAGCACAGAGCTAGCAACGAACGCTCTGAACTTACCTAGGTACACGTACATGCTATGAATATTAGAGCGCTGATGTGTTTAGCTCACCAAGCGACCACTGCTCAGCCAGAAGACCTGCACATTACGAAGTGACGCGTGCTCAATGTGATGAATGTTCTAGGCCATTATTCTTGTCCTAGACCGCAGCCGTTATCTCATCTTCATACAGCTCCTTAATTGTTCTCGCGCAGACTGCGTAAACCTCGAATCAGCCCTCAGACTCAGGTAAAAATCTATAATAGCATTCGGGAGATAGTGGGTTTGAACCCCCACGGCAGCGCTGAAGATTGTTTACCAAAGTTTTCCTACTTTCATATCAAATACTGGTACTGTGCCTTAATTAAGGTCACGATCGCTTCCTTTCTTATTCCATCGTCCCCATAAGACATATCTGTACCGGTGCGACGTTAAATTCCTAACTACCGAGCTCGGTAGCTGCAGTCGCTTAAGTGCGGCCAGTATCCAGTAATCGGGAGATAGTGGGTTCGAGCCCACTGTCGGCAGCCCTGAAAATGGTTTTCCGTGGTTTCCCATTTTCACACCAGGCAAATGCCGGGGCTGTACCTTAATTAAGGCCACGGCCGCTTCCTTCCACTTCCTAGGCCTTTCCTATCCCATCGTCGCCGTAAGACATATCTGTGTCGGTGCGACGTAAAGCAAAAAAAAACCTGACTTGGTGAAGGTTCGAGCCCAAGTCCTCCTCGTAAGAGGACAGCTTGCTACCCCGTATCCCCTCGACCCTACATTGTGAAAAAGAATAGTTTTAATACATCAACAAATAAATAACTTTTTAAAATAATCAAATTAGTGAGATCCTTGAATTTGAATATTATTCAGAGTTTCAGCCATGTTCAGAGACAAATTGCTTGTAGCAGCACGCAAAAAGTTCTGAAGATGTGAATCAGTTAATTGTGATCGTACTTCGTTCTTGAGGGATTTTATAAGTGATAAACTCTGGAGTCACTAAATACTCAAATATTACAGTGGATGGATAACAACACTTATTATTCTGTTTCGTGCCTAGAAGTTTGAACTGGAAAAGAAACCTCAGGAGTGTTCGTGTTCACATATATTTTGTCATTAGTATGATGAGAGCACCAAATATCATTTAAAGAGCAGCGTGATTCTCACAAGCACCTGTTTGAGAACGCCTGCATTAGGATTACAATACGTCGGATACCATTCAGTCGCCCAGCTATTCCACTGACTTAGAGAAACCGGATAATTTACTCCAAGTAAAACAGCTCTTGCCAGACATTGCTCATTTCGCACATCCGTAGAATAGAGGGTATTACGAATGAAAGAATATTTGTAAAGTGTTGCAAGAATACCAGCAGCTGAAGGTGTTACACAGTCTCTTTGACTGATCGAGAGGTAAAAACTGTTTTAAAGGGCCGAACAACGAAATTATCAACTCCTGTATTCATGTTGTTTTGCTCCTTAAAACAAATCACCAACATCTAAGCATTAACTGAAGAAGGGAGAATATCGACCCACTGAAGAACGGTTTATTTTATCGCAGAATGTGCCTTGAACGGTAGTAGCCTCGCTGAGCTCTGCCTGCGGGTGAGGCATTACAATACCGTACATCCGTATCCCGTAATTGTCATATGAAGGACTGACAGACGTAATCCCCAAGGGCTCTAAACGTGGAAGCTTGTGTCCGAGTTCTCACTTTTCATCTTTCTTAACTTCTCTTGAGCAACACATTTTCCCTTCTGCCCCCGACAGTGTTAGGCTTTGCGAGGTTTAGGCAGTCTGTCATTTTCCTATCCCTAATGGCTTTCCCATTTCTCTTGCCGGAACCTGCCTTCTTCAAAGGGTCGGATCTCTACCATTTCTTCCCTGCGACTAGAAGAGAAGGTGATTGCCCAATTGTACTTCATCTTAAAACAATAACCACCACCACCAGCACCACCACTACCACCACTACAAATTGCTGAGCCTCGACCAACTAACACTGGTGGGGTCCGAAAAGAGGAAGGTTCGAGCCTCCATTAACGGCAGCCCCGGAGATGGTTTTCCGTGGTTTCCTGTTTTCCACAGCAGAATGTATCTTAATTAAGGTCACGATCGTTTCCTCGCTGCCCTATCCCACCTGTAAGCGATGGTGACATAAAACCAACAGCAAAAGCACAAACAATCAAACAAACAAACATAAAGGAGCAAGAGTTAATCAAGAAAGCAAAAGCAAGCTTTCAGCATTATGTTACTGTTTGCTAGTTGCTTTACGTCGCACCGACACAGATAGGTCTTATGGCGACGATGGGACAGGAAAGGTCCAGGAATTGGAAGGAAGTGGCCGTGGCCTTAATTAAGGTACAGCCCCAGCATTTGCCTGCTGTGAAAATGGGAAACTACGGAAAACCATCTTCGTTGACTGCCGACAGTGGGGTTCGAACCCACTACCTCCCGGATGCGAGCTCACAGCTATGTGCTCTTAACCGCACGGCCAACTCGCCCGGTGACATGTTACTGTTGATATCGATTTTATTATTATTATTATTATTATTATAATTATTATTATTATTATTATTATTATTATTATTATTATTATTATTATTACTATTTAATAGTATATTAGGTAAGGATTGTTTAAGTGTAAGAAACGAACTATCTCTAAATCCATTCCAATATCGTTTGCCTGATAAAGATGTTGAGTGAGGAAAAGAAACTTAACAGCGTGGTGATATTGAATTTCCACCGAGGTGACCACGATTAAAACCCTTGCCAATTCGTGAGGAAGTTTTGCAAAAACAAAAGTATGTCTTTGTCACTCGGATTCGTTTAGAAGTGGAAGTTTCGTGGCTATGATTACGTTCTCTACAGTCAGATTCAATAAGAAGTGGAAGTTTCGTGGCTATGATTACGTTCTCTACAGTCGGATTCCATAAGAAGTGGAAGTTTCATGGCTATGATTGCGTTCTCTACAGTCGGATTCCACAAGAAGTGGAAGTTTCGTGGCCATAATTACCAGCTCTACAGTCGGATTCCATAAGAAGTGGAAGTTTCATGGCTATGATTACGTTCTCTACAGTCGGATTCTATAAGAAGTGGAAGTTTCGTGGCTATGATTACGTTCTCTACAGTCGGATTTCATAAGAAGAGGAAGTTTCGTGGCTATGATTACGTTCTCTACAGTCGGATTCCATAAGAAGTGGAAGTTTCATGGCTATGATTGCGTTCTCTACAGTCGGATTCAAAAAGAAGTGGAAGTTTCGTGGCCATAATTACCAGCTCTACAGTCGGATTCCATAAGAAGTGGAAGTTTCATGGCTATGATTACGTTCTCTACAGTCGGATTCGATAAGAAGTGGAAGTTTCGTGGCTACGATTACGTTCTCTACAGTCGGATTCCATAAGAAGTGGAAGTTTCGTGGCTATGATTACGTTCTCCACAGTCGGATTCCATAAGAAGTGGAAGTTTCGTGGCTATGATTACGTTTTCTACAGTCGGATTCCATACGAAGAGGAAGTTTCGTGGCTATGATTACGTTCTCTACAGTCGGATTCCATATGAAGAGGAAGTTTCGTGGCTATGATTACGTTCTCTACAGTCGGATTCCATAAGAAGAGGAAGTTTCGTGGCTATGATTACGTTCTCCACAGTCGGATTCCATAAGAAGGGGAAGTTTCATAGCTATGATTGCGTTCTCTACAGTCGGATTCCACAAGAAGTGGAAGTTTCGTGGCCATGATTACCTGCTCTAGAGTCGGATTCCATAAGAAGTGGAAGTTTCGTGGCTATGATTACGTTCTCTACAGTCGGATTCCATATGAAGTGGAAGTTTCGTGGCTATGATTACGTTCTCTACAGTCGGATTCCATAAGAAGTGGAAGTTTCATGGCTATGATAGCGTTCTCTACAGTCGGATTCCACAAGAAGTGGAAGTTCCGTGGCCATGATTACCTGCTGTACAGTCGGATTCCATAAGAAGTGGAAGTTTCATGGCTATGATTACGTTCTCTACAGTCGGATTCCATAAGAAGAGGAAGTTTCGTGGCTATGATTACGTTCTCTACAGTCGGATTCCATAAGAAGTGGAAGTTTCAGGGCTATGATTACGTTCTCTACAGTCGGATTCCATAAGAAGAGGAAGTTTCGTGGCTATGATTACGTTCTCTACAGTCGGATTCCATAAGAAGAGGAAGTTTCGTGGCTATGATTACGTTCTCTACAGTCGGATTCCATAAGAAGAGGAAGTTTCGTGGCTATGATTACGTTCTCTACAGTCGGATTCCATAAGAAGTGAAAGTTTCGTGGCTATGATTACGTTCTCTACAGTCGGATTCCACAAGAAGTGAGAGTTTCGTGGCTATGATTACGTTGTTTACAGTCGGATTCCACAAGAAGTGGAAGTTTCGTGGCTATGATTACGTTCTCTACAGTTGGATTCCATAAGAAATGGAAGTTTCGTGGCTATGATTACGTTCTCTACAGTCGGATTCCATAAGAAGTGGAAGTTTCGTGGTTATGATTATGTTCTCGGCAGTCGGATTCCATAAGAAGAGGAAGTTTCGTGGCTATGGTTACGTTCTCTACAGTCGGATTCCATAAAAAGTGGAAGATTCGTGGCTATGATTACGTTCTCTACAGTCGGATTCCATAAGAAGGGGAAGTTTCGTCGCTATGATTACGTTCTCTACAGTCGGATTCCATAAGAAGAGGAAGTTTCGTAGCTATGATTACGTTCTCTACAGTCGGATTCCATAAGAAGTGGAAGTTTCATGGCTATGATTACGTTCTCTATAGTCGGATTCCGTAAGAAGTGGAAGTTTTATGGCTATGATTACGTTATCTACAGTCGGATTCCATAAGATGAGGAAGTTTCGTGGCTATGATTACGTTCTCTACAGTCGGATTCCATATGAAGTGGAAGTTTCGTGGCTATGATTACGTTCACTACAGTCGGATTCCATAAGAAGTGGAAGTTTCGTGGCTATGATTACGTTCTCTACAGTCGGATTCCATAAGAAGAGGAAGTTTCGTGACTATGATTACCTGCTCTACAGTCGGATTCCATAAGAAGTGGAAGTGTCGTGGCTATGATTACGTTCTCTACAGTCGGATTCCACAAGAAGTGGAAGTTTCGCGGCTATGATTACGTTCTCTACAGTCGGATTCCATAAGAAGAGGAAGTTTCGTGGCTATGATTACGTTCTCTACAGTCGGATTCCATAAGAAGTGGAAGTTTCGTGGCTATGATTACGTTCCCCGCAGTCGGATTCCATAAGAAGTGGAAGTTTCGTGGCTATGATTACGTTCTCTACAATCGGATTCCACAAGAAGTGGAAGTTTCGTGGCTATGATTACGTTCTCTACAGTCGGATTCCACAAGAAGTGGAAGTTTCGTGGCTATGATTACGTTCTTTACAGTCGGATTCCACAAGAAGTGGAAGTTTCGTGGCTATGATTACGTTCTCTACAGTCGGATTCGTTTAGAAGTGGAAGTTTCGTGGCTATGATTACGTTCTCTACAGTCGGATTCTATAAGAAGTGGAAGTTTTGTGCCTATGATTACGATCTACACAGTCACTGAAAAATAGAAAATTTCGTTGCGTGTAATCAGTTGTAATGTATTGGCAATTAACCGTGAGCACTGTGGATATGGCTAGAGCCCTGCGCGAATATGCAAAATAATATCCCCATCCGCAAATGGTTATTCGCATCCGCAAAGTGGTTATCCGCGGATAATTTAAATATTTAACTACGGGATATTACACCCAATGTATTGAAACGGTAGATCTATTAACATAATACAATAGTCCTGACACCTGGCACCAGAACCCCTACAGTCATAGGTTTATGAGGGGTTTTCTCTTGCAACAACTACCGACGTATTGACCTTCGTTCCTTCCTTCCACTGATTGAGGGCAGGAGTTATTTAGGCTTAAGTCAGATTTACGACTTAATGGTTTCAAGGCTCTTTATATATCACTATTCTTCCACACCAATGTCAAGGGTCGCCTAACCATAAGCAAAAACAAGAGTATACCTGAGCGAAAATCAATAAACTTCGTTATTTAGAAATTATCAGCAAAATTATCTGCACTGCCATACAGTTCGTATCCGCCAAGACACTTCGCTCTAGATTAGGCCGCCTGCTGCTGGTTACATCACAGCTATGGAAGAAGTGGTTTCAGTAACCGTTGTGTTACAGGCAACAGTTCGCTAACATACACCCACCAGTAAGATATGCCAGAATCCCGGAATTTCGTGACGCAGGAGTTCTTTAACTTATACGGAGCCTATGAGCAGAATTGGGGCAGTCACGATCGAACCCGCTATGTTGGGAACAAGAGTACAATGACTGTCTGACTTTACTATTGAAGTCGGCTATTATAAAATGATTACATTACAGGAAAAGGTGAGATCAGGGAAGAGCAATATACTTCAGTCAGGAATGGCCTGAAATGCAGTGTATTCACATAATAAGTAGAAGAAGAAGGAGAAGATTTTATTAAGCCAAAAAGGGCACTTACAACTTGAAATTTAGAACCCCACTCTCACACTTAAACGAATGACGAGATCTTCTGTTTTTTTTTTTTTTTTTTTTACGTCGCACCGACACAGATAGGTCTTATGACGACGATGGGGCAAGGAAGGGCTAGGAGTGGGAAGGAAGCGGCCGTGGCCTTAATTAAGGTACAGCCCCCAGCATTTGCCTGGTGTGAAAATGGGAAACCACGGAAAACCATCTTCAGGGCTGTCGACAGTGGGGTTCGAACCTACTGTCTCCCGAATACTGGATACTGGCCGCACTTAAGCGGCTGCAGCTATCGAGCTCGGTAATGACGAGATCAACAGTATTTCCATCATCGGAGTGTTCCGTCTTAGGTCAGAGAGACCGGCACACTCTGTGAGGAAGTGGGCTACGGTGAATTTGGCACCACAAGAACATACTTGGGGTGGGGGTGTCTTCCCTCTTTAGGAGGTAAGAGTGCATAGATCTTCCATGACCAATCCTCAGCCTACATAAAACTACGGCCTCTCTCCGTAAAGGCCGAAAAGAGGGCCGCCACACAGCACCTGTATTCTTAATTGCTCTCAGCTTGTTGGGAGTTCGGATAGCTCACCATTCCGATTCCCAGGACTCCAAGATGGTTCGACGTAGGTGAGAACAAAATATCCGTAATATTACTTGTTACCGTGTTTTAGCGGTAGGTAGAGGTGAAAGAAGGTGCGGGTGTGAATGGATCTCAAGCTACGAAATTATAGTGCATGTAAACTAAATTTAAAATTTAATACGGTTATATTTTCTTTTCAAACTAAATAAGTAACAAGCATGGCAGGTACAGAATAGCAAATCAAATAAGGTAGTTACAATATTTACAGAATTTGGGCTTCGCGCCCCGAATTCACAATGCTTGGGCAATCAGCTCAGTTTTACCCCAAACACAAGTTTTAACAGGGAGGCAGAAAACCCCATTCATACCTAGGAGCCCTTGCTCCAAATCACACTGAAAAGCCTCCTCGAGGCATACAACACTCTATTTTAAAAAGAGCCACTCGCTCTCAAATTTAAGCCTCTCCCAGGCCACACCAAACTCCACCTTCAAGCTGTCCTCAACGGACATAAACACAGGGGTAAAATACCCAATCTACTGAGGTCTATTAAACGAAAAGAATGTTAATTAAATGACCTCTAAAATAACAATTTGAGGGGAGGCGAACTTGCACTCCTAATACACTTTGATTAAGACCTACTTGGCGCTAGGCCGTTAATACAAGGGCTAATCCCATACTAAAGAGGTGACTTAAGAAGAGAACAATTTGTTTTACATTAACGAAGAATAGGTTGAGAAAAATAAGTTCACCTCAAAACAATATGAGTGGGAGCTCGAGAGGGTTAGCACTCTCTATCCCAATATGCAGCTTAAAAGAGAATAGAAGAAAAGATCGTTACATTTTAGGACAAGGTTACCTGGTGGAACGCTTCGCACCCGCCCCGAGAGTTAAACTGCTGAGCTAGCAAAGAAGGAATTTATTAATCGGCCATTACCTTATTGCTGACCGCTGCCGAAGAAAGAGGCGCTTCCCGCCTCCTGCTATGTACTTAATACACTGAAAGATGGAACAGAAGTGGCCCGGAGACCCAAAAATCAGCAGTTTATATCCTCTCGCGGAAGGTTCTAGGTGTTAGGGGAAAGAAAACACCCTCCCACAAACTTTTTATTGGCTAGGGTATAGAAACATATTCAAGTTGGGGGAAGATACCTATGATTGGTCAGAAATTAATAACAGAAATTCGGGATTGGTCAAATGCAAAACAAGGGGAAAGAGAGGGGTATACAGCCAACTTAAACAATAACAGAAAGAAATTTAACAAAGAACAAACTTTAGAAATAAAATTTTCTCCAAAGAACAGTTATTTTTCTTCCCACTAGGGTGCACTATTGTAGTTTTTCAGTGGTGTCCTCTAGAAGAGAAAGTTCACACTTCTTACTTCAAGCAAAACAAAAACACATCAAAAATGACACAGTTCACAAACTCAAAAATTTCCAGGTGGTGACATCTTCTGAGAAACTAGAAAATTAATAGGGTAAATAAAGTTCAGACTTCCTCCAGCAGAGGAGTTTCCACAGGCGCACATTTTAAATTAGCGGAGTGGAGGTGTACCGCCCGGTACATTACTTTTATTGCTTTCATTCCTCATCCTGAAAGGGTGAGGCGGGCCACTCAGAGGGCAACACACTCTCTCTGGCTGGGAAATATCCGTAGCAGGTACGTTCATAGGTGTAGATCTGAGTTGCTAGACATTTGATGGAATTAACGAGTTTGAAAGAGAACTAAACCTATTTCAGTGGACTGAAGGCCTGCGAGTCGATGCTACGTTAAGACACACCGTACTCTGTTAACAACGCCATAAGAAGGAACCAGCAACAACAGGCCACCGTATTCGAGAAGACAAACAGCAAAGTGGAATGTCATTCATAGAACTGCGTGTTAAAAGCATAACATGGGCAGTATAGTACACATTATCTCCACTCATCAGTCAACAGGCCGCGAAGTACATGACATGTCAGAATCGATCGAGTCGCCTGGAGATAAACACGTGCAAGAAAACACACGACATTTCAAGGACAAAACATTATCCCCTTCAAACTTAAAGACCAAGGATCTAAAGTCAAAAATGTCTTATATAAAAAACTCACAGCCCGTGTTTGTGTATTATTATTATTATTATTATTATTATTATTATTATTATTATTATTATTATAATATAGCCTCGATTAATCTAAGCAAGCATTTTGATTTGACGCCGTCTATGCTGCCTGCACTTCAGTTTCAACGTCCCGTTTTACACCATCGAAAAAGGACAGTAAATCGAATGTCTGTTGGACGATTTATGTCTAATTTTATTGATTTTGTTGTGTAATGCTAAATATGTCACCATAGATTTCTTACACGCCGACATTGTACGACATAGCGTGTCAAACGGACTATCTCTCCTGGATTTGAACCAGCGATCTTGGGATCAGGTTTACTCTACACTAATCCATAGAGGGAGCTTGCAGGCAAATTAAATGTTACCACTTCATGGAGTTCGAATACTTCCATTATGCCCATCTGTGGTATTCGTTTGAATATCTTCAAGTAAAATTCGTAAAGTGAACTTTTTTTTGCAATGAGCCATTTCTAGACGTAATGGCGACGAATGGGAGCAAAACGATACATATGAGAAAAGTCGAGCGAGTTGGCCGTGCGGTTAGGGGCGCGCAGCTGTGAGCTTGCATTCAAGGGATGGTGGGTTCGAACCCTACTGTCGGCAGCCCTGAAGATGGTTTTCCATGGTTTCCTGTTTTCACACCAGGCTGTACCTCAATTAAGGCCACGGCCGTTTTCTCCCCACTCCAGACCTTTCCTATTCCATCGTTGCCACAAGACCTATCTGTGTCGGTGCGACGTAAAGCAACTTGTAAAAAAAAAAATTAAAGAAAGGAAAATAACATTTAAAATTAAAGCCCTTTGTAAGTGTCTTTGCGCAGACTAATCTCGAGAACTACCGAACGGATGTTGATGCGGTTTTCACAGTTGTATCAAGACGGCCTCCAGTCTTAATGCTACTCTCGATTATCCCAAGATACCAAGTAGCCGAGCATGTTTGAAACGTAGATTCCTTATTTCCTTGTGCATTCGGTGTAGTTTCATGAAAGTTGACGATAATTATTAGTTTCTTTGTAGAATATAAGTGTGCGGGTGCATTTATATGAGAGAGTGGGCACTTGGGATCTGTAATTACTTGCTGTAATATGAGAATGTATTTGTTTTGATCGTGCTGTGAACCCAGTTCCAAGTCGAACTACGGCAGTGCCTCTCATGCAACTATTATTTCTAAATAAAACATTAAGAGAGAAGTGGATTAGGAATATATATCGTGACCATTTTTAAGTCGATGACAAAACGGTAGTGTGCATACATCACTTAACAAGTCTGAGGTTAGGGAAGACTTCTTTCATAATTCTAAATGATGAACCTATACGTGTTCCTCGAAGAAAAAAAAAAAGTTAATACTTGCTTTATGTCACACCGACACATATACAGTAGGTCTTATGGCGACGATGGTTTAGGAAAGTGTTAGGAGTGGGAAGGAAGCGGCCGTTGCCCTAATTAAGGTATAGCCCCAGCATTTTTCCTGGTGCGAAAGTTGGAAACCGCGAAAAACCATCTTCAGGGCTACCGACAGTGGGGTTCGAGACCACTATCTCCCGAACGCAAGTTGATAGGTAAGTAACTCAAACCGCGCAGCCATTCGTTTGGTAAAAATTAATTTAGATAGATGATATTTGATAGGGTGATGTTCCTTCGTGTCTATGTGCTTCAAAGTGTCGACTGACTTAGATACAAGTGTATTTTACAAGAATTTATGCTTGCCTACGGAAAAGTTTGGGTGAATCTTGGAGTGTAACGAAACTTTATAAGTGTTACAGATGGAGCAAGGTGGAGAATTTGGTGAATTGTTTTGCCAATCTTAGTGATGCAAAAACTGTATCACTCTGAAAGAATAACTTAATAAATGTATACTGTTGCACAGAAGAAAGTGACTTAGACCAGACGAGTTTGCCGTGCGGTTAGGAGCGCGCAGCTGTGAGCTTGCATCCGAGAGATAGTGGGTTCAAGTCCCATTGTCGGCAGCCTTGAAGATGGTTTTCCGTGGTTTCCCATTTTCACACCAGGCAAATGCTGGAGCTGTTCCTTAATTAAGGCCACGGCCGATTCCTTCCCACTCCTATGCCTTTCCTATCCGATCGTCGCCATAAAACCTATCTGTGTCGGTGCGACGTAAAGCAAGTTGCAAAAAAAATGACTTGGAGGGATTAGCTGGGTTTGTAATGCAGGGTTTTACAGTACGAACATCTTCCGGTCCATGATGTGGTTATATGTCATCAAGCAGACTACATAAATTTAAAGCTCGTCTATGTAGGTTAAAGACTCAATGGTTAGAATCAATAGAGCTTTTTTCATTTATGTTCCTCAGTGGGTAAAAACCTATTACAATCTTTAGTGCCTGAACGTTTCATTACTGAGTTTACCACCATTGTGTGAGGTGCTACTATGCCGTTTGGTAACGTATGTTTTAAGAGTTTCCAGATAGGAAAGCTTAGCATCACCTAGGCCGTGAATTGGATCAGCATCATCATTTCGGGTGTACTTTCCTTTCATTGGAGGGTGAACATTAGAAATTGCCTACCACTTCGAAACTAAGGCAACAATTTTATGTTTCATAGTTCTCATGAGAGTGAATAAATTCAGGAATTTAACACCTTAATTTATTTTTAAAGATTCAAAGTGATGTTATAAATATCATTTTAACATTTATAGTAACATTTACGCTCTTTAAGCTGTTTTCAATCGTGAAATTACCAGCGTTTCGCTCCAGTGTAGCAGCGGGCTCATCAGTTAGATTGCTACACCTTTCCAATAATATAATACATTTATAATATATTTTCATCTATTCAGTGAGGTGCAATTACAACAAAGCGTTATTTTAATAAGCAAAGCAAAGTAATCTCCGTAGAGGTCATGAAGGCCCTTGGAGGGGTAGAAGGTAAAGGCTTCCATTATCCGTAACCTCGGCACTTGATGGAGTACAGTGCTTAGCTCTACTCCCGGCCGCCTTTGTCCCCAAGGGAATGAACTTGATACTCATGTTTGGTGTAGGCTGAGTGAACACCAAGGTCATGTGCACCTCTGGAAGTGGAAATCTCGTTTCTTAAATTTTACGACTTCTCGACGGGGATTCCAACCCACGTCCTTCCTGGCCAACCGAGAGTATTGTCACAGCATTCTTCTCAGACTGGTTCAAAACCCACTAACATAATGCTAGTCAGTGATATCACGGAGACAAGCTTTGATAAAGTAAATCAACGGAGTTTTCAAACAAGAAGCTTACAGTTAGAATATCAGTACAGTGAGAGCATCTGAACTGTTCCGGCCCCGCGGTGTAGGGGTAGCGTGCCTGCCTCTTACCCGGAGGCCCCGGGTTCGATTTCCGGCCAGATTTTTACCTGCATCTGAGGGCTGGTTCGAGGTCCACTCAGCCTACGTGATTACAACTGAGGAGCTATCTGACGGTAGATGGCGGCCCCGGTCTAGAAATCCAAGAATAACGATCGAGAGGATCCGTCGTACTGACCACATGACCTTCGGACTGAGCAGCGGTCGCTTGGTAGGTCATGGCCCTTCGGGGCTGTTGCGCCATGGGGTTTGAACTGTGAGTCGGTAGAGTTCAACAGCAAATATCGCGAAGTTGGACTTACAAACGTTATTATAGGAGAACCTGAAACTACCCGCCTCCATTCTCCACACAATTTTGGCGCCTCTTTAAGAAATCATACATCACTTCACGTCGCGCGTTGCTGTCAATTTCCTGACGGATACTTATCGTTAACTATTAGTTGTCTTTCACGCAGGGCCATAAGAAATAATTCCTGTTTGTTGTGGAAGATGCCTAAGGGTTTTTTAAAAGTGATTTTTCCATGTGATGACCAATGCTATCTAATTTTTCTTAGGTGAGAACTCTACGTCCGCCTCTGTGGTGTAGTGGTTAGCGTGATTAGCTGCCACCCCCGGAGGCCCGGGTTCGATTCCCGGCTCTGCTACGAAATTTGAAAAGTGGTACGAGGGCTGGAACGGGGTTCACTCAGCCTCGGGAGGTCAACTGAGTAGAGGTGGGTTCGATTCCCACCTCAGCCATCCTGGAAGTGGTTTTCCGTGGTTTCCCACTTCTCCTCCAGGCGAATGCCGGGATGGTTCCTAACTTAAGGCCACGGTCGCTTCCTTCCCTCTTCCTTGTCTATTCCTTCCAATCTTCCCATCCCTCCACAAGGCCCCTGTTCAGCATAGCAGGTGAGGCCGCCTGGGCGAGGTACTGGTCATACTCCCCAGTTGTATCCCCCGACCAAGAGTCTGAAGCTCCCTTGAGGCGGTAGAGGTGGGATTCCTCGCTAAGTCCGAGGGACAAACCGAATCTGGAGGGTAAACAAATGATGATGATGTGATGATGATGATGATGATGATGATGATGATGATGATGATGATGATAACTCTACGCTGTGTGTTTGGTGAACTTGAACTCTTTCCGTAGCTTGAAATTTATTAAAAATAGCACGGATTGCTGTACAACTGGGAACATTTACACCTGGGAATCTTCCTTGCAACCGTGTTTGGACTTGGCGGGAAGAGTGAATTAACACATATGAAACAAAAATAAACACACGTGGTGCAGTAGTAGACATATACTGAGCCATATTACAATATTAAAAAAACGGCACTCGGGACTGATGTTCTATCGAGTCGCCGACAGGAAAACCAGAGCGTGGCTGGTTCTTATTTCAAATGCTCCTACTGTATCTCAGTCAGATGTTCATCATGTTAACATACTCGCGAGAATTATTTGGATATAAACATTCAAATAACCTCACTCAAATTAAGCTCTGTCTTAAAATGAGTATGAAAGTGATTCCTATTTTATATTTAGTAGGCTATGTTCTATTCGCAACTCCAATAGCTCATAATTCAAGATGAAGTTAGAGCCATAAATGAAGGTTGGAACATGTATACGAGACTATATTATCTCTTATTACAGAACCATCAGGTACTGGTTGTTAAACATGTGTTTTATAACTGAAAGTTGATAAATGGCAATCGTGATACTTGATCCAAGTGCCACTTAAAAGATTTCCAGAGCCAGTATTAAATTTATTAGATCTCTAATTTCACGGTTGACACGATACTAAAATTGCATACATGTGAAGTTACATAATTATGAAGCGAATTAGTCACTCCTACCATAAATTGGATACAAATGAAGTGGATACAATTGACGCAATTACAAATCCGTCTGATTGTGACAGCGTAAAGTTTTTTAAACATTTAAACAAGAGTGCAACCTAAAGATCAGTTTAATGATTATGATTTAAGTGTCTTCTTAGAGAAGATTTAACTTATTTTGTTAATTATGAGGAAATTAACTAGTCTTTAGATATTTTTAAACCGCATTCAAAGAAAAAAGTTGCAAAGTCCAGCTGTATGGTTGAAACGTTCTCTAGAAATACTCTGAAAATATACACTGAAATTTATCTGTATCTATAATATACTGCAATGAAATGCAAAAAATGTTCTTATTTTGATAAATTGATTAATTTATGTAAAGTTATAGGAAAAGCAAAGGACGGACATCCTTTATTTAATAGCATCCAAAGCTTAATTGATGGCCCTACAACGAGTCGCCGCATTGTTAAAGACGGTAGTTAAAACACCTCGTTATAAGAAGGTCCCCAAGATTAAATCCAAGATGGAAATCTAAAAGTCTAGCTCAACAAACTGGTTGGATCTCGATTACTATGAACTCCATGAAACAATGATTACTGCTTGTTAACTCACCGAAGCAACATTTGGTTGCGATTTAGATTCTCCACCTTTGTCTTTGAGGAGTGTGATCTGTATCAGCAGTCTGGCTCAGAATCTCCAACTCAGGTGGGGCTTGCGCGATCGAATTAGGCAGGTTCCTTTGTTAATGTGTGTTTTCTGCCTGATACTTGGTAAGAATAATGTTGCATTCGAAGACTAGATACCGACAAAATGTCTCCCCGGGCGGCTGCCTACCATAGTACAGTATACATAAGAGAAAAGGGAAATACATTGTTGAATGTATTTACCCGTTGCAGCGTCTTCTGCTGGCGTCCTATACAAGAGCAATCAAGACACCACAGACAAGCATAAGGAGATTCGAACGTCTACATATCCCTGAGAGATAAGTCAGCTTCCACTCATACAATCTTCTGTACTTGACCCTGACTGTCAGTTTGCATTCGGAAGAGAATAGGTTCGAACCCCTCTGTAAGCAGCCCTGAAGATGGTTTTCCGTGGTTTCCTATTTTCACACTAGGCAAATGCTGGGGATGTCCCTTAATCAAGGCCACGATCGATTCCTTCCCACTTATATCCCTTTTCTCCCCCATCGTCCCCATAAGACCTATTTGTGTCGGTGGGACGTAGAGCAAATTCCTGGCCCATTGTAAATATTTTTGAATCCTTTGGCAGAGAAAATATTTTTAAAAGAAGTGTAGACCCCTCTAAACAACGTAATATCTGTTTTAGTATAGGGAGATATATTGAGGCGGAGAAATTAAACTAATTTTTATCCAAAAACCGTCAGAATCGGAAAAGAGCAAGAGTTCATCAAGGAAGGTCAGATGACGAGGGTGTAAAAGGAAGCACACTTACAATACAATGCGACCTGAATCCGGGTGATTTACGGATCCATCATGGCTACAAAACAAGGAGCAAGGACAATCTCGCATTGTTAGGGACTGGAACTCCATTAAGTATAGCAACGGCGTTACTGACACATAATATTCCCTAATATTCGTAAATCCGGTTTCGCCTGTAACGGATACAGCCGCAAGCAATTTAAACGTGAATGTCTATGTGGTCTGGCGAAATAAAATGCAACGAATTATTTTGAGCTTCGTTAAGTTATATTCAAATAATGGCTTAACACTAGTTTCAGAGCTTATGAAGGATAGCTGTATCACATGAGAAATGTGGCACATACGGGCGAAGTTAACGTTCCGCACATGTGTAAGATCGACACATAAGTTCGAGAGTGGTCGCGTACTCGACCACCAATTCTAAATTAAAGCGATTATCTCATGAATTTGAACAACTCTTTTATTTTGAATGAACTGAAGTTGAAATCTCCACACAGAATGATAAGCATGTTGGGAGTTCAATCCGCCCACGGCAAAACCACCTTTGATAGAAACATTCTGAGGTTCTTGAACGAGTATCCCGGATGAATGCACGTCGAGTTAATGTGAATTTGAAATGCGAAGGAAGGTTGACTACAACCATACATACTCTATGTCACCGATGAGCGAATTCGTGTTCATCATTCAATATTAAAATGAATCTGGATATTTTATTAGTTAACTTAGGCTATTCGTTTTAATCATAATTAGCATTTTTCTCAATAGCTCCCTTATAACCTAGAGCTAACAATAAGTGACATATAGCATCGTGCAGGAGATAATATAATAATCACATCCACTTATGACAACATCACAGCGCTAAGAAGAAAACAAAATTGTGCCGACTGCAGTGACTTGTTGTATTAGTAATGTCTGTAACTTCGGGCTGGGTATATGTAGGCCTACAGTATTTCCATAATCGAGATTTGTCTCAATGTCCTCCATAATTCTGACAGCCTCTCATTTATTTCATCCTTTTTTTTTAAGTGACAATCCTCCACATTTTAAAATTCAGTCGCCAAATTTCACTTCACACGCGCGTTATTTGCTTGTTTTAAAAGTCACTGTACAGCAGTCTGTTCAATGGCGGCGATAAGGACCCTGCAGACCCCGCGGCGTGGGGCATGTCTTCTGAAGGGCCCATGACTGTTTCTTACTTCACTAGCTGAAGAGTGATTTTACATATTGATAAAGCAACAGCACACAAAACAGTATTATTTGAATTACAGAGTGTTATTCCAAACTTAGGCGCTTGTAGTGCAGAGCTTCTTTCGTCAACGGGAGTACGGTAGTTATTTCTGAAAAAAAAAAAGTGGGTTTCCAAACCTGTTCCAATAATAACCATACCTTGCTGCCACTCACAACAATCAACAAGGCTTTTGAAGTAATTAGCCAGTTCTGAGAACCCAGTAGTCAGCGAAGATGCGATAACAAAGACATCCTCCTTATATAAACTCTAAATACTGAAGCTTAGAGCCTGTTTATAACTTTCGGCAGTCGGTGTAGCTAAGTAGGCCTACGATTGGCGGTTGAGTTGTAAATAGTAGTAAATTATTTGTTCCTAGGAACGAGATTATTTCTTAATATTGAGACGGTAAGTATGTCTTGTTTACTATAATTGGAATATGCATTTTTTTTTGTGCTTGTGTTTGTTCGTTCGTACCATATATGTGTATTATTTTTATTCCTTCAGATTAAAAAACTAACTTGTGTAACTTTTTATTATTGTCGTTGCTGTTCATTGTAATAATATACAACCTTGTACTATGAAATAAACTTGTAACTTTCCTTATCAAGAAACGAGGGGCCCGTTTTCAATTATTGCAGGGGGCGGGGGGGAAGTGGAGGCTCCGAGCTTTTTAGCGCCGCTACTGAGTCTATGTTGCCTTAAATAACTCGGTATTCCCTTTTAAATGACACTTCGTTCATCGAAATACGTCCACTCAGTCCGAAGTTACAGCCGATAATTTGCCTACACCCTTTATACGCTGGTATATCGACACCTAAGAATAAAACCCTCGTGAGTCGGATTTCTTTTTCTGAAATTAAGATATTTGGAACAAAGGTTGAAAACCTCATATGTTACGCTGCTCAATGACGAAAAAATAGAGATAGACATGAATTATACTGCCCTCCAGTAACCAGTTTGTAAACTACATATATCTGAGCTACAGCAGTGATCTGAGCAGGCAGAACATAGTCTGAAAAAAATCCTTGGTCATTGATAATAGTAAAACCTTTTAGATTTGTTTGTCTGCAATTATTCCATTTAATAAAATAAAACAACTAGTCAAAGGTCAAGTTTTCAAATTACTTATTGCAGTCACCTATTTTCAAGTAAAAATTATTTCCACCTTTTATGCAATATGAGTTGCGCTAGTCTCTAAAAATTCACTGAATATAATGAAACTCTCATATCTCAAATCTCTTAACCACAACAGTATGGAAAATTCGTATGTCCAGTGGAATGTGAACTCTAAAGAAAAATATTTTCCTTCCCCCACAAAATTATTTAAATCTGACATAGGTACAGGTTTTTCGGTCTTAGGTGTTAAAATGTCACTTAGTTCTATGTTGGTATAGTTTCTGAGATACGAGCGTTGACCACGGCGTATCGAAAAAAGTGTTGCTTGTCGTTTTCATACTATCACCCATACCACAGACCGAAATAATAGACGAATTAAGTAATAAAGCGAAAAACCTGTGACAAAAAGCATACCTGCCAAGACGACTGCTGCCCGGCCAAATGACTAGCAGATATTAAGAGTTCCACGTGGTCAGCGTGACGCCGTCATCGGATCTCAAACGACTCCCCTAGTTGGTTTCACGAGCTGTTCCAGCCCTCAATACAGAATTAAAATCCCTAGACCGGCTGGGAATCAAACCTGGGACCTTAAGGCAAGAGGCAGCCACGCTGGCACTGCATGGCTACAAAGAGCCACCGGGAGGGCAAGAAGGAAGAGATTCCCATTATGTTAAGTCGTAATACGGTTTGCGTTCCTATTTCGCACGCTGCTTGTGGAATGTTTTGTGATGGTTCGCATGTTGTAATGCGCGGAGGTGTCAGCGGCTAATTGAAACATCCCGTGCAGAGCCGCCGAGACCACTTGGTGTGTTTCGCTCCATGCTCCAGACGTTACACCTGCAGTTGGTAACACGTAACTCACAAACCCAGGAGTATATCCCTTCTCTCCCAACAACTATCTGTACAGCCCACCTACCTCAGCATTATTAAATACTTCCCTTTTGTCGAAACTGCAATCCTGACGTCCATGTTTAACTAAGGCTGTCTTCACACGTACCACTTTGTAACCACACCACAAACACACAACAGTGGTTGGCTGTGGGCGGTCTCAAGCTCTTATGGGTATTCAATATTGCTTTCATATATACCACACACTGCAGTCAAGTTCCAACCACTGTCACAATCTTTGGATGATATCACCCACAAAAACGTCGCTGGTAGTGGTCGAACACAGTTCACACGGGGGACACTGTAACCACACGCCAGTTGATAGAGCTGCGAACCTCACGCACACCTACTCACTTCAGTCGTTTCCAGCCGGTGATACGTATTTCCGCTCTAGTGATGCTGCAAAATAGCGAAAGTGATATGGTACAAATTTGTTTATTGAAGATGCACGCTACCTACCAAACATTTGGGACTATATAACTGCTCTTCATAGCAACCGAATAGAAAAGGCAAAAAAGCTCCTGTTTTCAATAATAGGATAAAACCAATAAACTCTATTTCGATAACGCCGTCTTCGTCGACGTAATAAAAACCACAGCACTGCTTTCCCTTCGAAATCCATTACGAGTGTAAAGTGGTTGGAAAGTTTGTGGTCGATACGAACTTCAAATAACCACGAAGAACCACGTAATTGTGGTCGATTGTAACCACAGCTGAACCACTCAGCAACCACCGTTTTGCAGTTGCAAAGTGGTACATGTGAAGGCAGCCTAAGATGGAGCATATTACAGAACGAACTCTTCACCGAACTGAATAGTACCGCTTCCACAGAAGATCACCCTTGTCTAAACATAACTATTTTAGTCACATTTCCTTCTTCATTATAGGCTGCTTTAATACAGTATTATGTTTAAAGTACACTGGCAAATATTAATGACACTGGAATGCAAATTATTGACGGATTATGTCGTTTGGCATACAGAAAATGTGCGCGAGAGCTGTGTCAAAGCTACGACCGCAAGTCTTGTGAGCGTTGGATGAATGATAGAAATAAGTGCATGATCAGAGTTTAGGTTTAGAGTGGTGTTCCATTCTCCATCGACTCAATGCTTCTCGACTGTTCTCGGGGGTATCTGCTTGCAGAGACTCGGCAGGAGCAACTCGGTTGCAGCTCGTGGAGCGGTCATCTCGTCTTTTCCTTACATTGTCTATAGGCTCTTTTACTATATAACTACCTAACTACTCTCGTATTCCTTCGGGACCCTGGTGGAGTAACGCCCCCTCTTGGGCCAGGAAATTTGTTACGATGAAAGTGATGCGGAGAAGGAAAAATTGGGAAGTGGCCGTGGCCTATAAAAGGATCTGTACCTCAGTACAAAATGGAAAATCATAGAAAACTATTCTCAGGACCGCCGACGGTGAGGACCAGCCCCGCTCCGTTTCCCGAATGCAGAACAGAGCCTAGGACCAGCCGAGACCACCCCGTCTCTGCACCCGCTGACCGCTCTTTTACGCTCAATCTCGAACATCTTAGGCTTGTTGGCTCCTGTTTGACTAATTCCATCCATTTGTTTTCCTTTGCAATAGGCCTGGATCTTCTTTGAATCAAGATATTGAGATATTTTGGAAATGTTCAAATATTTCTCAACAATTTCACTAATGTTCACGCAACTATCAAGACGTTCTCTCACAAATACCCATAGGCCTACATATATAATAAAATAAGAGTTTTGTCTATACATTGCTCAGAATTTAAAAAGAATGGTATTTCTGTATCGGTATGTCCAAGTAACAAAGAAATGCACTTTTTTAATTTTCCTTAATTTCTGTCTGTCTGTCTGTCTGTCTGTCTGTCTGTCTGTCTGTCTGTCTGTCTGTCTGTCTGTCTGTCTGCCTGCCTGTCTGTCTGCAGGTATGTATGTATGTACACCCATCACGAGAAAACGGCTGTAGAGAATTCAATCAAAATCGGTATGTAAAGTCGGGTAATAAGTCACTACACTCTAAGTCATAAATAATTTTATTCACGCTGAGTGAAATGGTAGTTTTAAGGGAAGGCCTAAAATTTAATTCTCAAATATTTGTCATTAGTGGTCCTATCGATAAATACTACATAACTAAAATTATAAAATTGGTGCTGATTATTGTTTTAAGACGAGGTACGAGTAAAGGAACGGTCACTTGAATAATAAAGCAAGAGGGAGTCACGAAAGGAAGGTGGAATCACATTAGATGTCCTAATATCACAGAGTCGGAAGAAAACTAAATGTGAAGGCCTACATTATAGAAAGCTCATAAAATTGATCAACATTACCTTGACCATTGTTCGTTGTGATGTGCTTTGTCTTCTGCTGCCACTCATCTCCGATGGATGGGATTACCACTGCCTGAATATTGGTAGAAAGTAGCTGCGGAGTTAGATAACATTCCTCTTTAGCATGCCATTCCTCTGGTTCATAATTTTTCTGAGATTACTGGTACGTAACACACTGTTTCATCACAGTATTCCAGCTATTCTATCCCTTACTGATTGTAATGAGCAATGTGCACTTTCGTTTAACGGAATAATGGCAGAGAAGTGTTCACGACTGTCTGCGGCCTGGTCATTCCAGCTCCAGAACTTTGGACTCTTAGATCGGCATCGTTAAAAGTGAGAAAATGTGTGGTTTTTCATTTGATAGAGTATTCTATATGACAGCATTGCTTTTAATCGCGATATTCCTACTGACATCGTTGTATTGACCTACGCTGCCTTCACACGGGAAAACCTGAAAAACAGTCTTTGTGAGGATGTAAAAAGGCAGGTGGAGAGTGAGTGTCTGCCTTTATAATAAAATCTGCCCAACCAGATTCTGACTGGCAGTAGGCAAGTGGTCACCATCAAAATGAAAACTCACCAACTTGATTGTGACTGATAGCAGACAAGAGGGCCTGCCATTACACTGAAAATTCCCTAACTCCAGTCTTCACATGAAAAAAAGACGTATGGTGACTTCCCTGTCGCGTTTCCGGAGTAACGTTAAGAGCTATGCAATTTAATACAATCTTTGTGGTTTCTGGATAATGGAATGTGTGCAACCATTCCAGTATGCAACAGACGGCGTAGAACCGTCGATGCAAACAGGTTCACACCTGTTAACAGTGCTCCGGAGTCGAGTCAACACTATTGACGAAGCTGTACGGTCCGTTATGGCCTTGCGGACAGGATAGTGGTCATCCCGTGCTGTGGTCAAATTGTGTGGTCCAGTACCCAATTGTCGCTGCGCACGACCTTTTTCTATCCACTGCTTCCACAAACGCACTACTGCCATAGCAGCATGCCCTGTACGAGGCGAAATGTCCCGGTATGACAAACCCGCTTCCCGGAGGCCGATCATTCTGCTCCGTTCGAATGCTGATATTGCGCCCTTTGACTCCGTCGAGGCGTACTGGCATTTACTTTCAAGTTTCCATCTTGTTTGACACCCCTTCACTGACTACAATTGGCGTAACCCTGACTGTCACCGGCGTGTTGAGTGTGGTATTTTTCAGACGAGTCCCGCTTTAACCTGGCCTACAGTGATGGTTGCATACTTGCTCGGCGCTACCGCGGTGAGCGCAATCTGGCAGCCTTCATTGTTAAGCGGCATAGCGGACTAACACTAAGCGTGATGGGTTGAGCACCATCGGGTGCAACATATTATTTCGCCTCCTACGTGTTGAGGGCAATCTTAACAGCAGATTTTAGAGCCTGAGGTACTTCCACTCCTTCAGGGAATTTCGCATGCCATATTCCAGAAGGTCAACCCTCGGCCACATGTGGCGAAGAATGTGAAAGCCTTCTTCGGAGAACGACGGATATTATTGCTTTCTTGGCCTGTATGTTCGCCTGACATGTCGCCCATCGAAAGTGTCTCGGATATGATGTGTCAGCAATTTGATCGTCAGGTCCCCCAGTAACCAGTGTCGATGGTTTGTGGACTTCCATACAAACTGCGTGAAGGGAGATTTCCCAGGAACATATCCAGAACCACTATGATTCCATGCCACGACGTTTAGAGGCTCTGATTCAAGCACGTGGAGGCTACATAAAATACAGAATACTCAAGCTGAAATGTCATGTATAGATCTGTAAACTTTTATCATTTGTGTATTGTCATGTACCTAATATGTGGTATAATTTCAAAAACGTGTTTCCTTCTTGGTGCTGCAATTTTCATAAACATTAGCGGATTGTTTCTTTCTGAGCAATATTCTCCAGTTGGAGATAGTTCAGGAGATCTGCTGGGACCTAGACCATTCCACACTCATGCAAGTTACTGCATTCTGTCGAATTTAAAACCCGTTTCTGAAACTTTCACTTGGTGCATTGACCCTCAATCTGTTTTGTGTCGCCCCAACCAGGTATGAGAGGTCCTCATAACTCTGACTGATGTTCTGCCAACTCTAGCTTCCAGAGATTCAGTCGGATTTCCGTTTTCGAACAACATAAATAAAAATATTCTTTAGGCTCAGATGGTATATACGTTTGCGTTTCACGGTATAAAATTTCGTAAGAAAGCCATATGTAACGGAAGTGTGAACTACTTCCAACAGACGTGTCACGCTCTTCAGAGACCACTTCATCAAAGGGACTGCTTACTTCTTGAAGTAGTGAAGGATCTAATCACACCGAGAGAATTGCTCGGGGCGTTACGGGTTTAAGAGAAGACTCTCGATCAGTTATATATTCATACTATTCTTTCTTTTCGTATCATAAGAGCTTCTTGTAAAACGAACCACCATTCAAGATCATTCCCAGATTCTTTTCCAAATTATCGATGGTAAACTTTGGAGCAGAGGTAATTAATACACAATGTTTTGTCTTCGAGGAAGTTGAAGACAATAACAGGATTGAGAAAATACGTGTGCTATCGTGGATGGAAACTCATTAAGTATATTCCATAATACAGTAAGATCTTAATGAGCATAATAACTGATTTGTCATTAATTTCAGAATAACAAGAGGTAAGATGCGTTCATGATATTTCTCTCGGCTAATAGGGACCTAACAACAATCCCGTAAACCTTGAACTTTAGGTGGATTGGTATCCGACGATCGCAGAGATCACCAGTAGATTGCCGCCACTTCCAGGCCGCATTTACTCGTGCGCAGGCGTCTGTAATAGTGTCACACTCGGCGTTCACCGAAGAACCAAGGTAAACTATTCTACCTTATTGAAATCTTGGTCATCTATTTGAATGGTTCCATCCGTCTGCAGACAGCTCTCTATGTACTCCGTTTTCTTGGTATTCAGTCGAAGCCCATTTTTTTGTTAGTCTTTCATTTCACTTCTGAACGTGGTGTTGAATCTGTTGACGCTCATGAGCAGTCATTACGACATCGTCAGCATATGGGAGTGACCATAGGGGTGATCACTGCATGTCCATACACAATATGAAGAGAAGTGATGACAGAGGCTATCCCAAACCCAAATGAGTAATGATGGTAAAACTCCAGCAGGGCATCGGACGCCGCTGGTAGATGTTTGATAGAGAAAATTTATCTAGTTATCATACTCCTTAGGTACGCCGTGGGATCTAAGTGCATGCCATATCAGTTCGTGAGGAACGCGAACAAAGGCCTTTTCCAGGTCCAGGAAGACGAGGTGGAGTGGCCTGTTATTTTTCCGATGTCTTTTCATAAGCAATCGAGCTGCATGGACATAATCAATCGTTACACAACCTTTTAAAAAGCCACACTGGTTCTGAGTGACGTTGACGATACTCCGCGAGCGCTGATCTATGATGCGTTCGAAACCTTCATGACCTGATAGTTGGTGAATAGGCGATGGTTCGCGCAGTTACTGATGCCACCCTTGCCTTTCCAAACAGTAATGCTTGTTGGCCAGGACGATGCCAGCGCTTCTCTTATGATGATGATGATGATGATCGTATGGTGTCAGCTACCGGGTGCAGGCATTTCCATTTGACGTCTTTTAGGCTTCCTTCATGATGTCAGCTCCAACGTTCCATTCTTATTCTAACAGACGGCAGAGAAAAGGTTCCCTATTGGTCGATCTATGGCCGAGTTTTAATGAGTTTTGTCAGGTAAACACCAAATGTGTCATCAGAGATCTTTTACAAGCCGATATCATACGGCATAGTGCCAAACGGACTCTTATTCGTAATTGAAAAATCCCATTGTCCGCCTCTGTGGTGTAGTGGTTAGTGTGATTAGCTGCCACTCCCGGACAGCCGGGTTCGATTCCCGGCTCTGCCACGAAATTTGAAAAGTGGTACGAGGGCTGGAACGGGGTCCACTCAGCCTCGGGAGGTCAACTGAGTAGAGGTGGGTTCGATTCACTCCTCAGCCATCCTGTAAGTGGTTTTCCACTTCTCCTCCAGGCAAATGCCGGGATGGTACCTAACTTAAGGCCACGGCAGCTTCCTTCCCACTTCCTTGTCTATCCCTTCCAATCTTCCAATCCCCGAACAAGGACCCTGTTCAGCACAGCAGGTGAGGCCGCCTGGGCGAGGTACTGGTCATGCTCCCCAGTTGTATCCCCCGACCCATAGTCTGAAGCTGCAGGACACTGCTCTTGAGGCGGTAGAGGTGGGATCCCTCGCTGAGTCCGAGGAAAAAACCGACCCTGGAGGGTAAAGAGATTAAGAAGAAGAAAAAAGAAGAAGAAAAATCCCATTACGCAATGCCGGATTTGAACCGGTAAGCTTGGGATCCATAGAAGGAGCTATCGGGACTAATACAGAGCTGACAGATCTATGAGGAAGGTATTCTTTTTTAAAAAACAGAAATCGGTTGTAGGATGCTTGAACAGAACCTGAAAAGTACAGGCGTTAGAAGATGGAGGACTAGGGTGATAGACAGAGATGGCAAGGGTGGAATTGTACGGAAGGCCAAGGCCCTGCATAAGAACTACAATAACACACCCCTCAACAACATACCTGCTCAAACACACAAGGCGACACAGATGAAGACCGAAGATAATCTAAGCCACTAATATTAAGTAGTGGTGGCAAATACTCCGCGTCATTACGGCCTAATAACCATGATCAAAAGACAGAAATCACACACGTTAATTTATTTTATATTTTCTAATTTCATTTTGTAGTCCAATGCCGGGCTAACACAACGATGGTGAAATTAGAAAATTCCTAGGACTGGGAAGGTTAATATTCAAGAACAGCCTGACGTGAAAATATGAAACCAAAGAAAACGATGTTCGAGGTTGCGTGACGGTAGGGTTCGAAACCAGCAATTCCCGTCGTCAAATACCTGGCAGAGAAAGTATATACAGTATATTGCATTCGAGCTGAGACTCTATCGACTGCGTGTTAACAACCAATTATATTTTCAGTGTCTAGATCATGTTCGTCTACCGGCTTTGACATCCTGCCAGTACCAAGGGACTTGGCCGTGCGGTTATGCTCGCGTAGCTGTGGACCTGCGGGTTCGAATACCACCGACGTTAGCCCTGGTTTTCCATGGTTTCCCATTTTATACAGGTAAATTCTGGCGCCGTACATCAATTAACGCCACAGGCGCTACCTTCACAATCCTAACCCTTTTCCTTCCTTCCGCTCTGGAAAAACCTCTGTGTAAGTGCGACGTTAAACCACCGGAGAGAGAGAGAAAAATCCTGCCAGTACCTCCTAAGTCCATCGATCAGTGCCTTCTTAAGCTCTTCTGGCAGAGAACCCCTCCATCTCCTGGGTTCAGATTCTATTTTTAACCTCGGATATCTGCCTGCCTCTGTAGCGTAGCGGTTAGCACTATTGGCTCTCGTTCTCGGGGGTTCGGGTTCGATTCCCGATACTGCCAGAAATTAAAGAATAGCAAGAGAGCTTGTATGTGGTTAAAATAGTACATGCAGCTCACCTCCATTGGGGATGTGCCTGAAAAGATCTGCACCACCTCAGGACGAGAACTCGAGTTTAATTTACCGCAGCTTTCGATCATCAGTCTAAATTCACCCCTGTCGTTGATTTCTTGGGGCCATCTCATATTTGTCACCTTTGGTCTTATAAATTCCAGATCTTCTTAGTCAGTCAGTCATTAACCAGTTAGTCATGCAGAAGAAGTGCCGTAGATCAGCAGCAATATTTTATTTTTAATTTACGACGTTTTTATTTGTATCTTGCTATGTAATTTCTGATTAGATTTTAAATCGTACCTACCCGTCAAATCAATCTGTAGCCTAAAATCTTTCATAATATCGTCCGTTCTCTTTTTTCTTTACTAGCTAGGCGACCTTTCCCTGTCTACTCGTAGTCAAAGTCTTGATGTATATAATCACTGTAGTTAAACAAGCGTGCTGTAGTGTACATTCTATATTATTAACTTTTCCTTATTTTTCAGTTATTTTCGCACAAGAATGAATAAAAAATCACAGAAGGTCGAATTAACAGCCGTAATATTGCATATAGTTAACTAGAATAAAGAGTAACGAGCTGTGAGACAAGTGTATTTAAAAACTAGGTCGATTTTATTGCCCTACTTTTTTCATGTACTTTGACCTTTTGTAAGGCCTCTCCTGGATCTAATGAGTTTGTACTGTTGCTTTATCTATCCCCTGTCTCTAATCAATCAATTGAAGTGGACGCGTCCTCGCTCTCTGTCATCCTACCAGAGTAACACTGTGCATTAATTAACCTTCTGAGAATGAACATCTCCCTTTAGCAACCAAGTGTCATTTGCATCTCAATTGCCTCTACCATTGGAAGGTTATATTAAGAAAGACAGTGCCTCGACGTTGAACAGAATAATAACCAATGCGTGTAGAATAACAATCCAACAAAGATTTATCGAAGTTCTTTCAATACAGAGAGCTCCAACTCCATCGCTCCTGGACTTTGGTTGAAGGGGTCCCGGGTTCGATTCCCGGTCGAGTCGGGGATTTTAGCATTCATACGTTAATTGCTATCGCTCGGGGGCTGCGTATATGTGCCGTCTTCAGCATTAGATGTCATCTTAGATATGGCCCGCCCTCACAGGTACGCAGGTCGCCTATGCGGCGTCATATCGAAAGACATGCACTAGATCCCTCCAGAGGCCACACGCCATTATTATTATTATTATTATTATTATTATTATTATTATTATTATTAAACAGCGCGAAAAAGAAATGTTAATGAACAAATTGCGGTGAAGTCTCCACTGTAAATGTAAGCAAGCTCTCAATATCCCCCGCAGACCCACAAATTACAGTTACAACTACTGTATATCTGATATTTTACTTTTCGGTATGCCGAATTGCTTCCAGAAGTTGAAGACAAATACTGGTATAAAGCCACGTGCTCCTAACCTCAGCCCCATGACCTCAACGTCCTCAAGGTGGCATTTTGGTTTATAGTAAGACACCGTGGAAATACGAGGGATAATCAAAGAGTAAGTTACACTAGCTCTCCGCGAGAGCACGCTGTGTGTCGTGACCGTGGCCAAATACAGTAGAGACAATACGCGACACTCAGCGAGATATCGAGGGACAGCTATTAGAGCTCTCTCTAGCGGGTAGACCTGAGAACTACCGATTCTGTTATAAGAGCACGTGCATTTGTGTGTGAAGTTTTTGGTGTTATTTATGCGTTTTCAGTGAGTTGACATAATTAAATAGTAGCGTGTGTCATTCCTTGATATCTCTTCTCAACATGAGGAGAAAGGTATGTGCTGTGTTTAGCTGCAGTAACTATGAAGTAGAGCAGAATGCGCGGCCTTTCTTTCGCTTCTCTCGTGACAAGAAAATGTAAGTAATATTGTGTTTGCATATATATTCTTCCAGTGACAAAGAGATTTTTACAGTACTTAATAATCTTCTGACCTGCTCGACCCATATTCTAAGTGGCTTAAAATATAATACGCATATTTTATTGTATAGTGCAGCAGGTGACCTTCAATACCGATATGTTGTTGTAGGTGTGATCTGTGGGTTTTGAAATGTCACAGAAGTGATTTGGATAAGGTGTACAAGAAAGAAGGGACGTTACGCGTATATAAGAATTATAAGATCTGTTCAGATCATTTCCAGGCCAGCGAATTTAGAAATCCTCGACTATACAGCCAAGGGAATGTTACATTTTTACTCTAATTGTACGTAAATATTCCTCAAAGCATTACTATCGACAGCATTTTCATACCTTTCTTTTTTTTATCCCTCTTCTCAAATTAAAGCCGGGATTTTATAGATTTTCTTTCCGTTATAGGCTTCATGTTAAGAGGAAAATTGTCCAGCTTTTAAATGTTAATTCGCTGCATCATGTGTGTAAGGAATGTGTCGATATTTTTATTGGCAAGTGTCTTAATGTGATGATACAATGTTTTTTAAATGAGGAAAAAGAGAAATCTAACCGTAAAAGTTCAGGCAGGAATGCTAAAGCAAAAAAAGGTAATGCATAAATGAAGGATCAAGCCATTTCACAGCAGTCCATTTCACATCTTGTTTATATGTCTAATTTCAGCCTTTAAATAATAACATTTTAAACAATTCGTTATTCATTTATCCAGAATTGCTTTAGCAACTTCGAAGTTAATATCTCAATAATACTTTCTTTTTAGACGTAATTTATTTATCCATTTTCGTATATGCATTTCCATTGATATTTGAATTTAGCGCAACTTTTCAGGACAAGTCACTAGGAGCGCCACCGTCGAATTGTCTCCCATTTTAACAAGGCTAAATCCGTAAGTGTCGCGTATTGTCTCTACTGTATTCGCCGTGGCTAATGCGGAGCAAGCTACAGGAACTGCTGACACGTCCGATAGGAAGGTTAGTGTGGTATCTCCTCGTGTTGTGTGTCCAAAGCGCGTTAGGCTCAATGGCGCGTCAACTGGATGTTCACTCCAAATTGGAGATGCGTACAACGATCGGATATCTATGGGCTAAACGGCTCAATTGCACGGACATTCATCGTGAAATCACTGCTGTATACGGTGAGCGTGCAATTTCTCGCCCAGGTATTGTAAAATGATGTAAGCAATTTGACACCGGACGCACGGATCTCGCGGACGAATATCGCGAAGGCAGGCCCGCAACGTTCAGTACCGTTGCAGATGTTGATCGTGTGAATGGGATCATTAGAGAATTGGCGCATAACACTGCAGGAAATTGCCAGCATGCTGAACAGTTCGCCAGCACCTTGGATTTCGTAAACTGTGTCAAAGATGGGTCCCACATCTGCTCACCAATGTTCACAAGGAACAACGTTTCCAATGTCACTGGCATTTTTGCAAAGGTATTCTGTGGAGGGCAACGAGTTTCTGCGGCGAATCATCACAGAGGATGAAACGTGGGTCCACCACTTCACCCTCTAAACAAAAAGAACATCGATGGAATGGGTGCACACCACATCACCACCACAAAAAAGGCCAAGGTCCAACCTTCAGCGGGAAATATTAATGGTTTTCGGAGATGCCGAGGTGCCGGAATGCTATCCCACAGTTCTTTTACGTGCCAGTAAATCTACCGACACAAAGCTGACGTGTTTGAGCACCTTCAAATACCACCGGACTGAGCCAGGATCGAACCTGCCAAGTTGGGGTCAGAAGGCCAGAACCTCAACCGTCTGAGCCACTCAGCCCGGCCGATTGTGTGAGGCAATTAAAGAAAAGCGACGGGGAAAATTGAGCGCCGGTGTGATTTTGTTGCACGATAACGCAACACCTCACACGGCCCGCCAAACGACCGAACTGCTGCAGCGACTCAAGTGGGAGGTATGGCCATGCGATTATCATGTGTTCGGTAAGCTGAAAAGAGGATCTCGGTGGACGACGATTCCGAAACGACGAGCAGATGAAAGCAGCTGTCTCCAGGTGGTTACATAGTGCTGGAGGTGATTTCTATACATCCGGAATCGAAAACTTGGTCGACCATTCCCAGAAATGTTTAGTCTCTTGGGGAACTTGCAATGTATATTTTCATAGCCGTGTTGCGGTATATATATATCGGCCTTTATGATGTTCAAACCTGGTAGTAACGTAGCCTTTTCTAGAGTTCGCTTCGACGGTTATAAATGTATATCCGCTTTATACTGTCACCAGTTGATAATCCGTGAAATTCTCACGTGTTAAAGCCGTTCTTCAGCAGTTCATCGGCAATTATTGGCCTCACACTATGGTAGCCAGCGTTAATCTGTATCCCACCGAACGGGCCAGATTCTAAGATATGCGACAGCATTGTTTTCTGTCTGCTGAATCGCCGACGGAGTTAACCGTCCTAAGATCTTGCCGAAACTGTACCTATAGATGTTACGTTTGCCAGCATTATGTTTCCTAGAGATGAATTGTCAATGATTGATAAGTGTTGCGGTAGTTCGATAAGCCCTTAAATGCCCACCTATTGACCATGATCGTTGAGGTCGCAGGTCGCCTACGGGTGTCACATCAAAAGACCTGCGCCAGGTCTTTCCAGAGGCCACATGCCATTATCAATCGTTGAGATGTCAAGTATCTCTGGTCTGACACCTTGGTTAGCGGGTTTGAGTCCCATTGATGGAAAAAAACAAATCATCATCAGATTGTTTCGGGCCGGTAGGTTAGAAGAGATGGTTGTATGTAATATTTATAATCACTAGATTGCGTGCCAAAAGCCTGGATTCAATCCTGCACTTCGCAGTGATCATAAGGAGTGAAGGCATACCACTATGTGAAATATTGCAGCATAGAACTTTGGCTGGTAAGGATCTATCGTCTAAGATTCAATATTGCGCGATAACCCACAAAGAATTATTATCGTTCTTAATGGCATATGTACTGCGGGTCAGTATTTGTCCTACTACATTGTCACATAGCGGTTTCCGTAGGCGCAACAACGATATGACGCTTTAGTTGGTGATTTGTCCGTCGGACGAATACGTTAAGCCTTGAGCAGAACCGTTGGTGTTATTCGACAGGAGTAAGAAATGTTCTGACGCTGCGTTTCACCCTCTCACGACCTCATCATCATTATCGTCACATACCCAAACGCATAGTTCGCCAATGGGTTGATATAAATACCAGCACGCGCGAGCCGAACATGTCTCCCACTCTCTTCAGAACTTCCTCATTTGATATTTTATCTTCCCACTTTACTCCTTCAATTCTTCGCCAAATCCACATCTCAAATGCCTTAAAAAAGAAAAAAGAATTAGAAACACAGAAAACTGCAAACCAGAGAAAATAAAATGGCCATAGCTTAAAGGAAATGAGAATACAAATTACAAGGGTCAGTACATTGTCAGGAAGGAAATGGGATCTCCTTGCAGGGAAGTGTTTGTTACGTCAGTTATTTACATTTTTATTGTTGCTTAACAATAGAGACTCAGCATACGTAACTTATGTCCATAATTTTTACAAGAGGAACCAAGATGGGAGTAAACCCCTATCCAGATTATAGTCCATGTTAAATTTGCACACCAAACTAACAAATGAACGGAAGATCGAAAGGCTAAAACAACCGACACTCAGCAAGACTTAGGAACGTGATTCAAGATGTGGCTTGTGAAAGAAAAAGTTCCACATGGGAAACAACTTCCATCTCAAAAAGGATCGAGATAATACACAACTACCTACTGTTTGGAATGTCACAAACCAATTTGTGGTGAGCGTCAAAAGAAAAAGTGCCTGGAGTGTTGAATAAGGACATAGAAACTTTCAGCTATGTGCGGAATATGTACATTTCTTTGACAATTCTTCCAAATGATTAATTCCAATTTTTTTTTACAGTGTAAGGAACCGCTTTAGTATGATTAAATTGCAACTGTTTCAGTAAAATGTACTTTATTAACACTAACTGAACTATGCGTACGTTCTACTCGTCATTACCTATAACGTACATAAAATTAACGTTAGGGATTGAACATGTTATTTATGGTTGCTTCTGGTAACATTTTATGTAGCTACAGTATGTAAGAGAGTATTTAGATTTTATGGGACATGCATGTGGACTCTTGGATCGATGAAAGCCTCGATACGGCCTGTACATCGCGAAGGAAGAGCTCTGAATAACTGGAAATAATATTACGGTTCAGTTTTTGGAAGCTTGATATGTCGAACTTGTTTCTATGGAAACATAGAAACTTATTGTTGCCACAAGAAAGTAGTAATGTATGAGGAAATGGCAGCTTGTAATGCATGCGATCACTGATCATTGAGCGTGATGCACCATCTACATGACTGAGATAGTAACACTACTACAGTATCTGATATCCTTGAAGGAATATGTGTCCAGAATAGAATGAGAGAGCAGGAGTTTCACAGCCCAATTCAACAATCCTCCGGTAGGAAACAATATAATATATCTGTACGAGAGAAACTCGGTTCCTTTTTCTTACGACCTTATTCCTCAGTGTAACATAATTTTAAGATCTGGTCGGAAATAATGGGATTGGGAGAAGCCTTTATTCTGCTCTACTGTCACAACACATTCGGTGCACAGTCAACACCAAGACACGATAGAAACATACTATTGTTGAACAGGTCGTTTACTGTGCAGTCCTCATTCAGTTAATATAAGAAGGGTAAGAAAGGTTTTCGCTATTCCCCGTTCACCTAGCACGCGTCCGTAAGGATTCCGGGGGCGATCAAGCGTGCTGACTCTCTGGATGGTTGCCACGGGTGATGGCGGGGAGGGGCCATCACTACGGGGAAGCCTGCTGCGATCGCAGCTGGTAGTCCCTCACTGTACTTGTTAATATCGTCGGGGTGACAGCTGAACTCGACACGAGGCCACTGCTCCTCAGAACAGGGTTTCTTCTCTGTTTGAGGATTCGGTCCCTAGTGTCGGGAACGACTGAAACTTCGGGGATATTAACAATACGCGAGATGAGATGCGCGTCCGAAAGGATTCCGGGGGCGACAAAGCGCATCGACTTACTGGATGGTCGCCACGGGTGATGGCGGGGAGGGGCCATCACCTCTACGAAAGCTTCCTGAGTTAGATCAAGGAAGCAAGACACCCTCTTCGTACTTTGTGGTGTCCTAGGGGTGACAACCGAACTCCAGACGAGCTCAAGGACTGTTGATCTGTTTTGAGAATCAGTCTGCGACCGAGTCGTGGGGACGACTGAAGCCTCGCAGGCATCAGCAAATAATTGTTGGGTACGGTGCGCGTCCGAAAGGAGACAAAGCGTCCCGTCCCCCTCACTTACTCGCTGATTGGTAGGCACTATTGCAACTTGCTGCGTTATTCAGTTAGGTCAAGAATGAACGAATTCTCATTGGTTGATGGGTTATGTCCTCATAACCTACTTCCTTTAGCTGCGAGACCGCTGATGTCTTCCAGCTTCCTCCTAACTTCCCAATTGGGTTCGAAAACATTATGTGGGGAGGGGGGGGGGGGCTCTGAATCTCTATATCATCTCCACGGGTAAGGGCGAGGGCCACCTTCACAGTAAAGACAGATATCAGAGTACCTTTCTTTGACAGCTTCCAGGCAGATCGGCTGAAATGTGTGTAAAATGTTTCTTCAGTGCTTTTCTCTGCTCTAGTTGTTGCTGCTTCTCTTCGTGGACTTATCACATACTACAGATGCGACAGTTGGACTTAGGAGAAGTTCTACCCACTATCTGACAAGACAGAAGAAACGTGCGGTGAATCGACAAAATAACGCATGTTCAACTGCTGTGAAGAGCTTCAATTGTAAATTTTGGTATCAATGGATGATCATAAACCCTATGTATGGATAATTCTGTCTATCCCTGATTTTCGCTAAATAAAATTCAACACTGTTCTTAATTGCAGTATTCTTTATTATTCAATCAAATATAGAAGGCTAAATATATTTACTGCCCGTAGCTGATGGGTAATAGAAGAAGCTATATACATAGGGTTAGCAGGAGTTTTAAGATATAATGCATCTCCCATAATCTCGGAAACCAGGGATCCGGGAGAGGGTATTGATTATTTTAACCTTAATGTTTCGATACATGCAGTTTACAAAACTGAATATAGCATAACAGAAAAAACATGCAGTAAGAACACAAATAAAGAATGTGTCCGGAAAATATCATGAATCAAAATTTAACATTTGTAAGTGATTTAGAAAGTGAACAGAGAAGAATGGCTTGTAAAGTGCGTTAGAAACATAATTGTAAGAAATGAAACTTCTCGTACATGCTATCGAGGTTCATCAGATACCCCGGTAACATAACCCCCCGAAGAGGTCACCACGGTAGTCATCCTCAGTCCCTCCATAGCATGTCCGACTCCAGAAATGAATATTAATATCGACTATCGAAAGAAAAACATAAAACATGCAGATTAATAGAACTACGACGATAAATTAATTATAAAATCTAACTTACGTACCTAACTACTCTAGACTTCAACGGAGTTATATTTTCTAGGTTGCCTTATGCACAGTTTTGTCAGTAACTAGCATGTATCACGTATTTTCCTTCCACCAAGTTACTGCTCCACATTCCCCTAATAATGACGAATAATTTTGCAATTCTTCCCGATACATCCAATCTCTATTCAATAACTTAACAATTGTATACAGCTGATTTTCGTTAGCAATTTCTCTCATATTCTCCTCATCTATACTCTTATTTCCCTTGTCCCTAAACAATATTTTAAGGTGTGCCCATCCCATTCTTTCAGAGAGTCCAATGACCTTAGATGTTAGGTTCCTTTAAACAACAAAGATCATCATCAACCGTTTCTTCAGAACATAGTAAACATTTATTTTCATCTCTATTTTGTCTGTATGCTTTAATTTTGTGTACCACAATTAACCACCATATTATGCCCCTCATTTCGTTACTTGTTATATTATCTATATTCGTCTTCATTCTCCCAATTACATTACAAAATTCCTCTAGTTATCTCTTATTTTTATATTGCGAAGCAATTTGTTGCTTTTCAGTATCATTAACTCTTAGAACTTCTTTAATAATACATATTCTTAGTTCCCATTCATATCGTTTCCAAAATTTCCCGTACCCCATACACCCAGAATTCTTGGTTCTCTTATTTCATTTGGTTTTGGTACGCTATCCTGTAACATTTCGCCACCTGATCCCAACTTCAGACTCAGCCAATATTTTATTATCTTTTTAACAATATATGCCAGCAGACTTACATCACTGCACATCATTCTCACTCCACAATTAGCTGTACAACCGGGTAGTCCCATAATTATTTTAGCAAATCTACTCGTTATTGTATCAAGCCTATCAACTCCTTTCAACTCACCAGATCTCTGCTCCGTACAACACCCTAGATTTAGTTAATGCATTAAAAACATTTTTATACACTCTGTAATCAATGTTGGGCATCTTTTTATCCGAAATGTTCTAACCATTTTCCATTTCCACATAATATCATACCTAAATATTCTACTTCTAATCTCGTCTCACCTATACACCATTTTTCATTCTTTGACAATGTATATTCTTTTTTTTTTTCCTTGGTTTGTGTACATTATTGTTTAATTCTACTCTTTACACTAATTTACCACTTCATTTCCACTTCCCTGCAAGCTGTCGGGAGTCAATGTGAGCAGAAGGATGTCGTCCGCAAAAATGAGACCTGGAATATCCTGAGTCTCATGACTTCGATAAACCCCTGAGTCGAAGCCTTTCGATTGGAAAATATCCTTTAACTAAATAAATAAATAAATAAATAAATAAATAAATAAATAAATAAAGTTCTAAGGGGTGCGATATCTGTAATTTCGTTTATCTAGCCAATTTTTTTAGATATTTATCAAGACCATTTTAGTGGTTTTAGCTTTCGTGTCTGCCTGTCTGTCTATCTGTCTATCTGTTCCACCATCACGGCAAAACGACTGAATAGATCTCGACCAAACTTCAAATTTAGAGTATACTCATCCAGGAGCTGGTTTGGCTATGCATATGATTTAAAAATCACGGAAAAGACTGAGGGTTTATAGGGAGATCAATGAGTTATTTGATATTTTCTCATACACTATTGATTTTCTATGAAATCTGTAGACTACATGTGAAACGTCCCTTCATTTTAAATATTTTTTGTTGTCTCTATGATTTCGTTTACTCTTCATATGGCGGAGAAATCTACTATTTTCTGCGGGTTCCGTGCTCTGTCGCAGACCGACAACGAACCTATCGGTTACCATGGCAACGTCTCTGGCTACTTGCCAGCAGGAAAGTAACGCAATGCCCTTTTCGTCATCATTCCTGTAAACTCGTGATTGTTTGTTGGGTAGAAGACGAGAGACGTCAAGCTACCATTCTGCGGGATATATGCCAAATACCGTTGGAGGTTACAATCGTCTTCCAATAGCAATAAGGGTGGCTGTCAATATTTCAACAGATATGCGAGCCAATTTATGATTCTAGCTGCCACATAAGTAAGCGAAAAATAAAGCAAGGTGTGAAACTGTACTCAAATTTCACCCCATTCATAGTTAACTCAATCAAACGCATAAATAGAAGAGATACGAGAAAATAGCATGTAGACGACTAAAAAAGGAGCCTGAACAACAAAACTCACCAACGCGCACCCTTACATCGGAAAGAATGTATGGGGACCTCCCGGTGGTGTTTCTCGGATAACGCTAAGAAATATACAATCTAATAAAATCTTACTCTCTGCGTTAATTTACGTAGAAATCCGTATACAATGCAGAATACCGTAGCGAAGCACGGGTATATTTGCTACTTAAGATATATTTGCCACTACCACTGTGAATTAGTATTTTTTTTTCTATTTGCTTTACGTCGCACCGACACAGATAGGTCTTATGGAGACGATCGGATAGGAAAGGCCTAGGAATGGGAAGGAAGCGGCCGTAGTCTTAATTAAGGTACAGCCCCAGCATTTGTCTGGTGTGAAAATGGGAAACCACGGAAAACGGCCAATTAGTAATTATATGTTCATCTTAGTAATTTTCAGATTATCTGGTAAACAATAATAATAAATATAACTACAACAATAATAGCAAAACATTAATGAAGGTAATTTTCAAATTCACATAAAAGTTCAATATTAACTTAACTGACCTAGAATACATACATACCGAGCTCGATAGCTGCAGTCGCTTAACTGCGGCCAGTATCCAGTAATCGGGAGATAGTAGGTTCGAACCTCACTGTCAGCAGCCTTGAAGATGGATTTCCGAGGTTTCCCATTTTTCACACCAGGCAAATGCTGCGGCTGTACCTTAATTAAGGCCACGGCTGCTTCCTTCCCATTCCTAGGCCTTTCCCATCCCATCGTCGCCATAAGACCTATCTGTGTCGGTGCGACGTAAAGCAATTAGCAAAAAAAAAATACATAACATAAAATAGCATAACAGCTGCAATATAATATAAACACGCACAGTCAAAAGAACTTACAGAGAGTCTTGTATATTTCATTTTCTTGAAGCTGACGCTCTCTGATTCTTGTGTTATCAGCCGTCCTATGTTTCATTCTTGTACATAAGGTGTTGAATCCCACAAAACTCGTGGCTAGAATAAGTTTATGAACGTCAAACTAGGCATATTTTCAATCACAAGACGGATCTTGGATGGAGTCATGATAACATTCAAAGTGCTCAATCCCCTTTCACAGACAGCGCTAGTTATTGACAGTGCTGACAAAACCAGTCTCACTTTATTCAAATTGTCTTTCGCACATTTAGCATTACGGTTTATGAAATCCCTCAAGTCGAACCATGTCCAATGACATGCAGAACCTTTCATACAGTAGTGTATATTTGTTCTCTCCTTCAAGCCATGGAATATCTACATCTACTGGCCATGTAGAAGGTTCCATTACTTGATTTGTTCAATCAGTGCTTTGAAATCTGATGTACTGGCAGCCCCACTTTGGGAATTCAGTAGTGCTAAATTAAAAACAAACTCGTGTGAACAAATAAAACGGCAGCGACCTTTAAATATTGAACGATCTTTAGAACTGTGATTCTGATCATCTGATGCCATTAGGAGAGGTTCATACAGAGCTTTGCAACTCTTTACGGTTTCCTCAGCAGCTCTATAAGATAAACCAAGTGGGCATAATCTCTAATTTAGTTTTTGTGAGTAGATTCTCCAGATTGCTTACAGTCCGTCCGGTTGTTAAAATAACTGAATAATGTCTATTTCACGAAATCTGCTGTTTATTAAAGTTAACTCTATAAACTTGATCAAGATTCAAGACTTCCAGAAGCAAAAACCGACACAAGCGGGATCAAGGTATAAAACAAAAAGAAAGAAATAACGAAAGAAACAGTAGTGAAACCAGAATGCCTTTATGCCAGTGAATGTCTAGAACTGAACTACAAGCTTGATAAATTAGAAATATTAGAGAGAAGAATTATAAGGAAAATATTAGGTCCTCTAAGAATTGCAGAGTTTTGGAAATTAAGAAGTAACAATGAAATTTACCAGAACGTAGAAAACATATCAGAAACAATAAGAAAAAGGAGATTGCTATTTCTTGGACACATTTACAGAATGGATGACAATAGACTAACTAAACGAATCTTCAAGTACCTTTGGGAAAAGAAATCAACAACCACCTGGATTCAAGACGTCAAGAAAGACCTGGAAAGGAACAACATACGAGAAGAAGAATTATTGGAAAGAAAGATTTTTAGGAAGAAAGTCTTACAAATGGAAGGATTCCAAGGGAGGAAGGAAAAGAAAACAGGCACAAAGTGGACTGAAGACAGGAAAAAGAAACACAGTGAAACAATGAAAGAATACTGGAAGAAAAGGAAAGAACAACTAAGGAGGAACAATTGAAATTGTAACGTGGTCCTTACAAGGCCGGAACGCAAGAAGAAGAAGAACAAAGAAAGAAACTAAACTACTCAAAACGGCTAGTATTTTTTCTGTTAATTTAAAAATTAAAAGTTATGCCACGTTTAGAAATTTTAAGTAGGCAATATTCAATATCACACATTCCAGAGATTTGTTGAAACGGTGTAAGTAGAAATACAGTTGTCAGTAGTGGTTTGATACAGAAGTTCTTCATTATCGGTCTTTGAAATACTATGGGTCAGACTGGGTTCCGCCTTTCCGTATAGATTTCAGACTCCGTTTCGGCACCAATGCATCCCTGGTTCTGAATAATAAGAGTCTGATCAACGTATACCCTTACAGTACAGTTTCGTATTTTGCCGGTCAATAATTCGTTTCAGACTCAAACGCTTGTTTCAGTCTCTTCTATCGTCTCTACAAGTTGTAGTACAGAATTTTGATACATCTTGTATTTGTTAATAACGTAATTATATTCGAAGATATCACTGCAGTATTTTGTCCGACTCGTTGGCTGAACGGTCAGTGTTCTGGCCTTCGGTTCAGAGGGTGCCGGGTTCGATTCCCGGCCGGGCCGGGGATTTTAACCTTAATTGCTTAATTTCAATGGCACGGGGGCTTTGTGTATGTGTTGTCTTCGTCATTTCATCATCATCATCATCATCACGACGCGCAGATTGCCTACGGGAGTCAAATAGAGACCTGCACCTGGCGAGCCGAACCCGTCCTGGGATATCCCGGCACTAAAAGCCATACGACATTTCATTTCATTTCATTGCAGTATTTTAATATTATTGTAGTATTTCTGCTAGTGAATGCCAAAGTAAAACCTCCGTGGCTCAGGCGGCAGCATTCCGGCCTCTCACCGATGGGCTCCGTGGTTAAAATCCCAGTCATTCCTTGTGAGACTTGTGCTGGACAAGGCGGAGACGGGGCAGGTTTCTCTCCGGATACTCCGGTTTTCCCCGCAATCTTTCATTCTGGCAACACTCTCCAGTATCATTTCATCTGTAAGTCATTAATCATTGTCTCAGAGGAGTGCCACAAGCTTCGGCAGCCGGCACAATTCCTATCCTCACTTCATTCATTATATTCCTGACCCGGTCAAATGACTGAAAACAGTCTACGGATTTTCATTTTCATTCCTGAGTGCCTATTTAGACTGTACTGTAGTAATTTATTTATTATAATCTTTCGATTACAGTTAATAACTAAAACATATTTAGTAACAATTAAGCTTTTTTTTTTTACGTAATTACGGATATGGGCAAGCAAGTGGCTCACTCAGCAATGTGTAGATCTTGGTGAAAAGGGTTAGCGAGTTTAAAAATGTTGGCATCTCTGCACTAGAGTGACAACCAAGGCCTGTATTTCGACGACCTAATAAATACCGAAAGTGACCTATAAAACAACCTAAAATCCTCCCACCCACTAAAAAAACTTAAAAATGAGCAAGAAAAATAAATATTTGCCAAAAATAGTAAATATATATACTGTCTACGTTCAAATCATAATGCAGTGAGTACAATTAACAACCCCCCCCCCCCCCCATGGAGCAACAACCCCGAAGGGCCTTTGCCTACTGAGCGACTGCAGCTCAGCCCGAAAACCTGCAGATTATGAGGTGTCGTGCGATCGGCACAACGAATTCTCTCGGCCGTTATTCTTGGCTTCCTACACCGAAGAATACAATGAACAAGTGTCATCAAATATTATTACAATAATTATAATAAATAATTAGAGGCTGCCTGGCCGAGGCGGTAAAGCGTGTTCGGTTCACCGGGAAGGACGTGGCTTCGATTCCCTGCCAGTGAAGTCAAAAAAAGGAGATTTCCACTTCCGAAAGTTCACATGGCGTTCAGGTTCACTCAGCCTACACCAAAAATGAGTACCAGATTAATTCCTGGGGACAAAGGCGACCCACCAACTGCCGAGGTTACGGATAGTGGAAGCCTTTACCTTCCACCCCGCCCCCCCCCCCCCCGGGCCTTTATGGCCTGTACCTAGATGACTTTGCTTTGCTATAATAAATATTTAACATTAATAAAAATAATTTCTGAAAATGACAAAATAAAGCAAAATTGAAGAAATTATCTAAAAACAAAAAATGGCAAAAAAACGAAAAATGACTAAATAAATACGTATTTCTGTGATCAGGGTTATATATATATTAGCAATGTGTACGATGCACCAGTTATAAGATGACATCTCATCAACATCCGTGCCCTGGTGACCATCAAGGAAATTTCGACATTCCAGTATTAGCTCTGCCATCAGCAGCCCCAGTAGCAAAAGTTATTAGAAGACCGAGAGAATACCTCGTGAGGGCATCAAACTTCATTTGCATACCAAAAATGTTAAGATGTGGCTTACTTCTGCATTAAAAAAAACTCAATCACGGGTAGAGTCCAACTTACGATATTTTGCATACGAAGTTAATTTGGTAAGCGCCTACACAACGACTTCGCCTACTTTTCGGTTAACGGGATAAAGCAAATCTAATTATTTTCAAAGATTAAATTAACAACTCCAGTTACACCGATAGTGCACTTTTTACCTGCCAGATTAATAACCAGATAGACATTTTAATAATTGCAAAACGCAGGTTCTTTTCTTGTGTCGCAATTCTCCAGCCAGTGCAGGGCAAAAGGCATTAAGTTTCTGTAGCAGCTGGCGCGCTATTTCGGGTTTCAGGAAGTGGCGCGAATAATTCTAGATCTCTGTATGACGCAACATCGCCGCCTTCTCTCACAAAGAGAGCGTTCCTAAGTTCGTATCTGCGCTCAAGTTGGCTGATTACCTCCTCTAAGACTGCTGTTCCTTAATTTGGTGCTTCGAAATGCGACTGGGTTCAAGGCACAAAATGCTAATTAAAGACTCGCAACAGTAACGTCAGTCGTGATGATTACCTGTGTAAGGCGATCACCTTGTAAAGTTTAGCAAAACTTGGACTCTTCTATAAATCTCACAGAATTCTCAAATTGAATATCGCTGAAATAGTTAAGTATAAAATATCGTTCATCCTTCCATCTCTCTCTCTCTCTCTCTCTCTTTATCCTGTTATATTCAGGAACACTTTCGAAAAAGGCAGGTATCTCTGATGGTGGTAGTGATAATAGGTTCGTTGCTTTCGTAGTGGTTTAACTTCACGCAAACACATGAAACTATCAGTAATCTCACCAACGGCTAGTATCAGTTCGAGGTTGCCTGCAGGCAGAGGTTTCGTCTAAAGCCAAATAGATCAACGCACTCAGTGAGGAAGTGGGCCACGGTGAATTCGACACCACACGAGCAATGCTGGGGGCAGAGGTGTGGGTTTCCTCTGTAGGAGGTAAGAGTGCGTTGATTTCCCTGACATATCCTCAACCTGATATCAAGCCACTCCAATCCCCAGTGTGCCAAGGTGGTGTAGATGAGAACAAATATCCCCAGCAGGTACGTTCATAGGTTTAGGTGGTAGAAGTACCGATTCTTTCGCAGCATGATCCTCTAACTCGCTCCCGCAGTCCCCACGTGTCTACGAAGCCACGCGAAGGCGATTTTGGTGCCAGCTTCGCATAACCTGGCTAGGTCATGGATATGCTGCACCAGTGGATGATGCGGGAAACATAAATTAACAGACTGCAGAGAGCTTAAAGAATATGTACACATGAGAAAGTGGGCTCGCTCACGCCCCATTGCAAACTGCAAAGCTTCTAAGACGGCGATGAGAAATGAAAGTTCCGATCGTTTAACACCGGCTACCACACCCAGCTTGAACTCAAATAACACACGACGCTTTGCCCTGAGCTTTGACCGAAGTTCAACACGAATGACGATTTCCTCCTCGCAACTGAAATAGGTGTCTCAAAGCATCTCTAGATGGTCCAGACGAGGATCATAACGCATATCACAACTGAAATGTGGTACATAAAAAGGAAGGTAGGTACCCCGTACTAACCCTCAGACAAGTCTGGCAGAGCTCAGAATTTCGCCTAGGTCTCAAAGCAGTCTTGTTGTTGTTGTTTGGGATGTGAGTTAATCTACCGGTTTGATGCAGCTGTCCATGCTACCATTTCCTGTGCTAATTTTTTCACTTCTACGAAACTACTACATCCTATATCTACTCTAATCTCTGTCATATTCATGCCTTGGTCTACCCCTACCGTGCTTACCGCCTACACTTCGTTCACAAACCAAATGAACAAGTGCTAGATGCCTCAATATGCGTACTATCAAACTACTTTTCAATCAAATTTCACGAAATCATTCTCTTCTCACCAATTCGATTCTGTATCTGCCGAGCTGAGTGGCTGAAACCGTTGAAGCGCTGGCCTTCTGACCCCAAACTGGCAGGCTCGATCCTGGCTTACTCCGGTGGTATTTGAAGGTGCTCAAATACGAAAGCCTCGTGTCGGTAGATTTACTGGCACGTAAAAGAACTCCTGTGGGACTAAATTCGGCACTTCGGCGTCTTAGAAAACTGTAAAAGTAGTTACTGGAATGTAAAGCAAATAACATTATTGATTCTATATATCTTAATTCGTGATCCCATCTACCCATCTCACCTTCAACATTCTTCTCTAACACCACAGTTTAAAAGCTTCTATTCTCTCTCCTTCTGAGCTAGTTATTGGCCATGCTCCACACAACGGTCTTCATAAAACATATTTCCAGCGTCTTGGAAAGGTGTGGCAATCCAACTTGATGAGCCCACTGCCACGCTGGGGCGAAATACTGGTAATACCTAAAGAATTTGAATGTTAAAAAACAATGATTGGAATCAATGAAATTTAGTTATGGTTTCCTTCTGGGAACTTAATTGTTTATATTGTATATCAATGTTTGAAGTGAGCAAATTAATTTTGTTAAGAGAAGCTTTCCTTGCTTGTTCTAGTCTATATTTTATGCCCTCCTCACTTCTGCCATCGTTAGTTATTCTACTGCCTGTTCTATTTCACTGAAGCCCAACTTGTAGGATTCCAGCAAGATATAGCAGATATCCTGGATTCAGAGGAGGTCAAATGGATTGTATCGCGATTGACCTGTCTAAGGCATTTGATAGGGTGGATCATGGGAGACTACTGGCAAAAATGAGTGCAGTTGGACTAGACAAAAGAGTGACTGAATGGGTTGCTATATTTCTAGAAAAGAGATCTCAGAGAATTAGAGTAGGCGAAGCTTTATCTGATCCTGTAATAATTAAGAAGGGAATTCCTCAAGGCAGTATTATTGGACCTTTATGTTTTCTTATACAGTACATATAAATGATATGACTAAAGAAGTGGAAACAGAGATAATGTTTTTGCAGATGATGTTATTCTGTACAGGGTAATAAATAAGTTACAAGATTGTGAGCAACTACAACATGACCTCGATAATGTTGTGAGAAGGACAGCAGGCAATGGTATGATGATATGCGGGGTTAAAAGTCTGGTTATGAGTTTCACAAATAGGAAAAGTCCTCTCAGTTTGAATTACTGCATTGATGGGGTGAAAGAAGTTCCTTTTGGGGATCTAGGTGTATATAGGTGTGAATATAAGATCTTCATTGGGATAAACACATAAATGGGATTGTAAATAAAGGGTACAGATCCCTGCACATGGTTATGAGGTTATTTAGGGGTTGTAGTAAGGATGTAAAGGAGAGGGCAAATAAGTCTCTGGTAAGACCCCAACTAGAGTATGTTTCAAGAGTATGGGACTCTCACAAGGATTACTTGATTCAAGAACTGGAAAAATCCAAAGAAAAGCAGCTCGATTTGTTCTGGGTGATTTCAAACAAAAGAGTAGCGTTACAAAAATATTGTAAAGTTTGGGCTGGGAAGAATTGGGAGAAAGAAGATGAGCTGCTCGACTAAGTGGTATGTTCCGAGCTGTCAGCGGAGAGATGGGGAATCTGCCACCTGGGAGACTGACCTAAATGCAGATCAGTATTGATTGATTGATTGATTGATTGATTGATTGATTGATTGATTGATTGATTGATTGATTGATTGATTGATTGATACCTAACAATATTCATCCACTTTCTTTAAGACTTAATTTCCAAATTTAATGTTTTCTGCATCACCTGACTTCGTTCGATTACTTCTGTTTCGGATTTTATCATTTACATCTTGTACTCATTTTCCAAGATTGTGTCCATACCACTCTGCAATTTCTCCAGATCTTCAGCAGACTCAGATAAAATAACAATATTTTAGGAAAATAGATTTACTTTCATCGAGCGAGTGGCTACGCGTAGCTGTCAGCTTGAATTCGGGAGATAGTTGGTGCGAACCCTACTGTAGGCAGCACTGAACATGTTTTCTTTCTTGTGGTTTCTCCATTTTCATACCAGGTGGGGTGTACCTTAATCAAGACCACGGAAAATTCCTTCCCCCACGTAGCCCTTTAATTTTCCATCGTCGCCATAAGACCTACCGTGTTTGTGCGACGTAAGGTAAATTGTAAAAAGCAGTAATGATTTTCTCTCCTTGAATTCGATTCCCTTTCCTTAAAGGGATGAAAACCATCAGTCATGGTTTAGACAGTGAACTGCGCAGCAAAAGCGGCCTTCGCCTCTAGGCACCAGCACCTACGGTTCTGAGGATTTAAACAAGCAAGGTGTTAGCCGTATTGAGGCATTTTGGGATTAGGGGTAGATTATGAGAGACAATGAAAGGCATTTTTACTGACATTCCGGTGGCAGTGAGAACTGATGGTAGAATGAGTTCTTTGTTCAGGGTAGTTACAGGAGTTAGACAAGGTTGTAGTTTTACATCTTTGCTATTCGTTGTATACCTGTATATAATTGATTGCAACGTATAAAATGTCAGGAAGGGATTTAGCTGGGTCGTTTGACCTATGCTGACGACTAGGTCTTAATGACAAACTACGCAGAAAGCCTGCAGCCACTGACTTCGTTCGACTGCACTCCATTTGTGTTAGGGAGCTTGAAAGGAAATGCAGTGAGTGTGATACGAAAGTTAATATTTCCAAGACAGAAGTGATGATAGCAAGGAAGAAATATGTCAAGTTGCGAATAGAGAACGACAAGTATTTACTCCGTGAGATTGGACCAAAGCATAGCAGTTACGATCAACGGTACTCTGTAGGAAAGAAGTCAGCTCTCGGATACTTTACATCCACTGGCCTGCTTTTAAACTGGCCTGGCTGTACAGGAGTAGTAGCTAGATGGACTCATGATATCTTAAGTTAGAAGTAACACACAAGAAAGTAGCAAGAAAGATTGCTGGTACCAACAGGCGGGAACAATAGTAGGAAGGTATCGAAATGAGGAGATAAGCGCCAAGTTAAGAATCAGGGTTGAAATTCCAGGTCGTAATCGAATCCGGAGCCCTCTGAAAAGGTCACTACGCTGACCATTCAGCCAAGGAGCTGCCATTCCACGAATTAATTGAAATCAAACGAACTTAAACACATACGTAGAGAACTTGGAACCTTCCTGGCAGGCAAGTCATGCACGAGCACTACCCACTTCAGCCAAGGATATTTTACCACTGGCACAAGACTGGCATTAGACGTTGGTCTGCGCTGTATACACGCGCTGCCATCTCGAACCGTGGATATATTGCCAATGCTCGTGAAGGATGCATGATTAGCACGTGTTATTGACATGACTGTACTATTCTTATAGTCAAAATGTCCGTCTCGCTGGCTGAACGGTCAGCGTAGGCTACTGGCCTTCGGTTCAGAGGGTCCCGGGTTCGATTCCCGGCCGGGTCGGGGATTTTAACCTTAACTTGTTAATTCCAATGGCACGGGGCTGGGTGTATGTGTTGTTTTCATCATCATTTCATCCTCATCAAGACGCGCAGGTCGCCTACGGGAGTAAAACAGAAAGACCTGCACCTGGCGAGCCGAACCCGTCCTGGGATCTCCCGGCACTAAAAGCCATGCGACATTTCATTCATAGTCAAAATGATTACTGAACAGCGCCAAATTCCTTGGAGAATAGCAAAATGAACACTTACTTGATATAGTATATCGTTCTACTCCAAAGGAGAAAATTTGTAAACGTGTAACAAATATAACATACAGACGCTGCATAGCGAAGTAGAGCAGTACACAATTTCACAAATAGGATAAGGAAGTGCTTCATAATAATAAAATTAATAATAATCAACACAGATAGGTCTTATGGGTACGATGAAAGAGGACAGGGCTAGGAGTGAGAAGGAAGAGATTAATTAATGTGCAGCCCCAGCATTTTCCTGGTATGAAAATGGGAAACCGCAGAAAACTACCTTCAGGACTGCCACTGTCTCCCGAATGCAAGCTCACAGCTGCGCGCCTCCAACCGGACGGCCAACTCGCTCGGTAGTATTCATACAGGATGGTTGCTTAGTTGTACATCCTCTTAAAACAATAATCATCACCACCAACATCACCTTCTCTTTGGAGCCAGAGGAACCTTCTGTAAGGGCACTAGCTCCTTCCTCGCGATTAACACTCAAGGATCTACAACATCTACCCTCTATGGTTCTCTATCAATTTTATCCACACGTCTGTATTTTTGTTAATTGTCTTTCGTCTTCTTCTCAATCTGTTTACCCTCCAGGGTCGGTTTTTCCCTCGGACTCAGCGAGAGATCCCACCTCTACCGCCTCAAGGGCAGTGTCCTGGAGCTTCAGACTCTGGGTCGGGGGATACAACTGGGGAGAATGACCAGTACTTTGCCCAGGCGGCCTCACCTGCTATGCTGAACAGGGGCCTTGTGGAGGGATGCGAAGATTGGAGTGGACAGGCAAGGAAGAGGGAAGGAAGCGGCCGTGACCTTGAGTTAGGTACCATCCCGGCATTTGCCTGGAGGTGAAGTGGGAAACCACGGAAAACCACTTTCAGGATGGCTGAGGTGGGAATCGAACCAACCTCTACTCAGTTGACCTCCCGAGGCTGAGTGGACCCCGTTCCAGCCCTCGTACCACTTTTCAAATTTCGTGGCAGAACCGGGACTCGATCCCGGGCCTCCAGGGGTGGAAGCTAATCACGCTAAGCACTACACCACAGAGTCGGACTAGTTGTCTTTCATTTTTTAAATTTAATTTTTGCAGTCTACAAGTTTTTTAATTGCTTGGTAATGCAGGTTTGGTGTTTGATCATTGTTTTAGAACGTTTTTAATTTTCGATGGAAATGTTTTTGTCTTATGGCCATCGCATGTGCGGTCAGACTTCTCTATTTGAGGAATACCGTACAGTCCTTTGTATAAAAAAATGAATGAACTGTAGGCACACAGTCTGAGAAAAGAATTTTCCTTTTGAAAGAAGCCAAATAAATAAAAGTAAATAAAAATGAACTTCGTACTTAGACAGTATTATCAAAGCAAAGCCATCTCCGTGAGGCCATGAAGCCCCTTTGAAGAACAGTGCGCAAAGGCTTACTTTGCCAACCGGGCGAGTTGGCCTTGCGGGCAGGGGCACGCGGCTGTAAGCTTGCATTTGGGAGATAGTGGGTTCGAATCCCGCTGTCGGCAGCCCTGAAGATGGTTTTCCGTAGTTTTCCATTTTCACACCCGACCTTACTTAAGGCCACGGTCGCTTCCTTTCAACTCCTAGGCCTTTCCTATCCCATCGTCACCATAAGACCTATCTATGTCGGTGCGGCGTAAAAGCAACTAGCAAAATAAAAGTGTGATAGAGTGGTTAACTCTATATGGACTGCTTTTTCGTGTAGACTGAGGGAACTCCAGGGTAACGTGCCTTCTTAGAAGAAGACTGTTTCTTAATGGACCCACTTCCTGACCAACAATGGAACCCACGTCTTTTGAGATGAAGTGAGTAGGCCTACGCCTTTACCGTCAAGGTAGGCAGTGCCGAAACTAAAAGCCTAAAAATTCGTGGTAGAACAGGGGTTAGAACCCATGTAAAATCGGTAGGAATCCCTTATGATTACCTAGACCACGACCCACATACTGTATTACTGATGACTTATTCTTATTGCATAGTATTTACTAACATGCTGAGAGAACCAAGTTTCAAAGAACTGAGCTTTATTTGTGATGTTGGAAAGCGACTAAGTACTCCAGATAAAGAAACAGCGGAAGTTTCACCTATGATTCACTAACCACTGCCCCAGACTCAATCACATATCCATTACCAGCCACGCAGACCACAGGAAATACTGTAAACAAGTGAAGTGAGACGGGCGTGCGCGTCATGCAGTAGCGAGCTGCAGATTTCGCTAGTAGGTTAATACATGGACCATTCTTCCTGCCACTAGAATCGTCCAGAATTTGAAACTACATAATGATGCTGATGACGATGATGACTGTGCTTTAAAGGGGCCAAACATTGAGGTCATCGGTCCCAATTTGAACAAAACTATCCAACAAAGGACAGATGGCAACTTTCCAAGATAGTCATGCTTTTGACGAAATAACTACTGTACTTAATCTCCATGGTATTTTGCAAAGAATCATGTTTTGCAGAAAAAATATTAATGTTATAGGGCCTACTTGCAAATGTCTGGCTCCTGGGATGAATGGTCAGCGTAGTGGTCTTCGCTTCGAAGAGGTCGAGTTCGATTCCTGGCCTGGTCAGAGAATGTAACCGTGTCTGGTTAATTCATCTAGTTCGGAGGTTGGATGTTTGTGTTCGTTTTAATACACATCTTCATTTGCATGCAACGCGTCACAATACAAATCACTATAGTAAATACATCCCTTCACTGGGGGTTGACGACAGGAAAGGCATCCCGAGTAAAACTGGGCTAAATACATACAAAGTGCCACTCTTAGACAAATGGGAGAAAGGCAGGAGTGAGAGAAGGAGTATTTCTACTTCCAAATAGTTTGAATACTCCCCTGATATATGGCAAAAGTCCGGGCTTCGTGGAAGTTACGGAACAGCGGACCGAGCTGGTCTTTGCCTTACTCAGGTGATGGCTCTGGACGTGAAAAAGGTGGGAATTTTATTTCCTTCTTTCTTTTCTTTTTTTTTTTTCTGGCGGTTTAATGTCACACTAACACAGAAAGTTTTCGGCGACGCAAGGGTGGAAAAGAGCTAGGATTAGGACGATGTGTATCTTACCGTTACAGCCCAAACATTAGCTTGGTGTGAAAATAGGAAACCACTGAAAACCATCTTCAGGGCTGCCAGCGGTGGAATTTGCACCCACCATCTTCCGTACGCTAGCTTTCAGCTACGCGACTCGAACTACCAACTCGCTCAGAGGAGGACCATTCAGTTTGAATCGGTGAAGTTGTGACAGGGTCATAGAAGTGTTGAAAATGTTGAGTATCGTGAAACAGCGTGTCAATTTGGGTGAATCTTATTTAACTAGTGACTACTTAAATATGTATAAAAGAAAAAGGGTTTCCGACATGTTGGTACGTTAAATAACCCTTTCTTCAGGACAAAATTGTGGTTCACCGACGTCGTTAAAAATCCATAACAACTGAAGTGACATTAATCACATAATTAATAATAATAATAATAATAATAATAATAATAATAATAATAATAATAAGCGTTAGGAAGTACAAGGAAGAAAGCATGTAGTTTTACGTGTCTACTGATATCGTGATCATAGCCGTAGCACCTCCGGTTTTACGTGAAATTCGAATCACAGAGACGTGAATTCTCGAATCAAAAATCCCGCGCTTTGGCAGGGATTGGACTGCAGCCTCCACGGTAATAATCCAGTGACAAGCGTCACTCGGTTATTATCACGCCCTTAGGTAATAGAACATGGTAATTATCGCAAGCTGTCTCTTAACAGACACCCGTAGAAGATAAAAGCACAGTAGATGCCTGCGAGAATGACCTAGAGGTTAAAAAGTGCGTATTACAACGATCCTATGAAAACGAAAACGACTCAGTATGGGAAACTGGTGCATTTAATCAGCTATTCTGTGGTGGTATGTAATGGCGTATAGCTTTTAGTGCCGGGAGATGTCCGAGAACTTCGGCTGGCCAGGTGCAGGAACTTTGATTTGACGCCAGTAGGCGACCTGCGCGTCGTGACGAGGATGAAATGGTGAAAACGACACGTACACTCAGTCCCCGTTTCAGGGGAATTAACCAATTATGGTTAAAATTCCAGACCCTGTCGGGAATCGAACCCAGTACCCCTGTGACGAAAGGCCAGCACGCTAACCATTTACCCATGGAGCCGGACATTCTGTGGTGGTGATGATCGTGGTAGTCTTGTGAACGTCTGTGAGAAGTCTGAGGACTGGAGGGCATACAGTTATTCTTGTGAGGTCAATTGAGAAGCTATGTATTACGAGATGTAGCGAACCCGGTCAAAAGATCCAAGCAATTTGACTGGAAAGAACGTTGTCTAAAACAGTCGCCCTGGACTTCAATTAAATGAGATGCAATGTGTGTGATGCCGTAGCAGAGAGTACCTACTCATATTGAAAACATAATACAGCTACGTGAAATAATGTAAAAATTGATTACTTGACGTTAATACGGACTTACGTGGAATCATCTAGAACAATACTTGACAGCTGGCTTACTCTAGTAAAAACCGCCAGGACAGGTTGAAGCTGGTTTAAAACAACGTGGGTCTCCCTTTGAAAAGAAAAGCGTTATGTTGCAATAACCTACTCTGCTTGCTCTATCTGGTAAGCGCTGGATCTGACATATTATGTTTTCAATCTGCCAACAAGGTCCTCGCATACTAAGAAGGTTTCTCGAGAAGTCACACGTCTATAGGAGCATGTGTAAGAAGATGGACGAATCCATGACTCCTTTACTTTAGAGAAGACAGCCTGCTGGCAGATTATGATTCGATTACAAGTTACCTCAGATAAATTTAACGACCTCCTCACCGACATTCACCATAACAACGACAAGATAAAACAGATATCCTATGCAAGCATCACTTGTCATCCGACTTTTAGGTTCAATGGTCAACGTAGTGCCCTTCAGATCAGAGGGTCACGGATTGGTTTCTCGGAAAGGACCGGGGATTTTAGTCTCGTCTGGTTAATTGCTCAAGCTCCGAGACTGGGTGTTTATGCTTATCTTCATTTACACACAACACAACACACTTCCCACCACTACAAAACACGTAATAGTCGAATACATCTCTCCACATAGACTTGGTACCAAAAAGAGCATCCGGGCATAAATCTGAACCAAAATCACACGTGAAACTCAGATTGTACCTGCGACCCCACCACTTTGAGCGAAAAGCCGCGCAGTAAAAACAGCTTTTGATATTAAAAAAAAGCCCCTTGCCACGTCCATTGGCCATACGTAAACCAAGTTTCATTATTCTAGCCGCCATTAATGTATGGATAAACGGAAGGTATATATGGAAACACTAGTCAAATTTCAACCTAATCTAAGTTTCTAAAGCAATCTAGGGTGTAACCGATGGTGATACGACAAAACGTTGAAGAACCAAATTGCAGATCGTTTCATGGTCGTTACACCTGCCAAGTTTCAAGACAGTAGCTGTCTGCTAGGTTGGCGAAATAATTTCTCAACGTGTGAAAAATGTACGAAATCTGACCTAGATCAAAACATTTACCTCTATCTATGGCACAAATAGCCGAAATACGAGAAAAGGTCTTAGGGCCTAAAATGTACAGTATGCCACCAATAGGGCCGTCTAGTGGCGCAATCCGTTTGTCGAATGCTTCTGAAAGTTCTGATTATTACCAGATTACGGTCAGACTGTTCACAGTTTATTAAGAATTATTGATCCTTCCAGATCACAGGCATTTTATGAATTATACTACAGTACACCTAGTAATTTCCAAACTACTTTTCTTTAAGCCAGTCTGAGTAGCTCACACGGTAGAGCGGCAGGATTTTCAAGCAACAGCGAGTTCTATTCACCAGAACGCCTTACAACTCTCAAAGAGTTCACCTTTGATCGTGCTGGCACGAGCTTTTGTGATCACTGTCGCGAGTCACTCGCTGATTATGGTGCAAGTTAGTGGTTTATTCTGAACATCTATGATGTCCACTTTATGAAGTGTACCAAATACATTCCATAAAAGATGGCTTTCTGCACCTCTCGCATATTCATTTCCTGTCGTTCTCCTGTTCACATGGTGAGTCATTAGTAGATAATATTTTAGTGTCACCATTGTTAGTGGACCCTGCTGACGCTTTCGAATGGTCCTAACTAGACATTCCACTTGCAACCTTACACCCAAACAGGTTCCTTTTGAGTTCACAAGACATTTTCGTACTCACTGTAGGCAAATGCTAGGATATTAGCTATCCCAAATTTCGGAGCACCTAACGTAGCCGAAAGACTGAAGATAAGGTTGATAGAATCGAAAGGGTCTCAAACTCTTAAAATGAGATATCATCATCATCATCATAATCATAATCGCTATCATCAACAACAACAAAAGCATTCCGCTAATTCAAACTGCTTTGATATATCCCAATTGATTAACAGCTTGGTATGTAGTCAGGAAGGCTAAGCCTCAGAAGTCAGATAAAAAATCCCAAGGCAGGGCGAATTTTGCTTGAACCTGTTCAGTCGTCATTAGAAGGTACAAACTCCATATAAGCGTGTACGGACGACAGGAAAAAATAAAACGTTTGTTTTCCATTTCTACCATATTTTTGAAGAGCCAAACTCAATCATACTCATTTTACATGTGAGTGCACAGCCTACATCCTACGTTTCTTATTGTCAATGCGGTAATATATGTTACTCTGCACAGTGAGACATGAAAACAAATACGATAATTTGTCACTCATCAGGTTGTACACGAATTGCGAAATAATCCACTATTAAGTACGTATTCGAAAGAAACACTAACTAGATTTCATTATTATAATGAGCCGTAATCGACTACTTAATTATCTTAAGTTATTATTAAGCCTATTATTACATAGACTCCCAAGCTCGGAAACAAATGTAACATCTAAGAACTCATTTCTCTCGCTCCCACAGAAAAAAAAAGAACTTGTCTCTAAATGAAGAGTTGTCTACGTCAGGTAAGGCCCGTCGCAAATGTACCAGTACACAGCTTCATGTATACGCCCTGGTAGAGAAAATTATCATTTCGTTATTATTACTTGCTTTACGTCACACCGACACAGATAGGTCTTATGGCGTCGATGGGATAGGAAAGGGTTAGGAGTCGGAAAGAAGTGGCCGTGGCCTTAATTAAGGTACAGCCCAAGCATTTGCCTGGTGTGAAAATGGAAAACCACGGAAAACCATCTCCAGGGCTGCCGACATTGGGGTTCGAACCCGCTATCTCCTAGATGCAAACTCGCAGCTGCGGGCCCGTAACCCCACGGCCAACTCGCCCGGTGAAAAAATTATCACGTTCTATCTAAAATCAAGGTGACGTCAAAAATGAGGATATTTCAGATTATTATAATTATTGTATTCGGTTCAAGTCAAGTAGAATCAGAAAAGTTAGGAAATGGCAGCCAAATTGTTTAGAGTTTACATTATAGAGCTACCCACTGTATCCCACTTAGCGCCGAGGTTACGGATACTGAAAGCTTCCACTCCATCAACGGCCTTCAAAAGACCTGTTGGAGATGGATTTTTAAGTAAACTAGTGAATGAGCGAAAGCAGTAAATGACCGGATATAACTTTAAACATTTTGAGTAAGCGTTACCAAGCTTATTTAGTCACGGAGAATGCGTACAGGTAGTTCATGTTTAGTTTCCCACTAATTTTTAAAAATAAAAAAATCTTAGTCCGCCTCTGTGGTGTAGTGGTTAGTGTGATTAGCTGCCACCCCCGGAGGCCGGGGTTATTCTGTCTCTGCCACGAACATTTGAAAAGTTGTACGAAGGCTGGAACGGGGTCCACTCAGCCTCGGGAGGTCAACTGAGTTGAGGGAAGTTCGATTACCATCTCAGCCATCCTCGAAGTGGTTTTCCACTTCTCTTCCAGGCAAATGCCGGGGTAGTACCTAACGTAAGGCCACGGCCGCTTCCTTCCCTCTTCCTTGTCTATCTCTTCCAATCCTCCCATTAGGCTCTGTTCAGCACAGCAAGTGAGGCCACCTGGGCGAGGTACTGGTCCTCCTTCCCATTTTTATCCCCAGCCCCAAAGTCTCACGATCCAGGACACTGCCCTTAAGGCGGTAGAGGTGGGATCCCTCGCTGAGTTCGAGGGAAAACCGACCCTGGACAGTAAACGGATTAAGAAAGGAAGAAAGAAAGAAAATCTTAATGATTGGTACATTAATAATGCTATTGGCTTTACGTCCCACTAACTACTGTTTCGGTTTTCAGAGACGCCGAGGTGCCAGAATTTTGTCCCGCAGGAGGTCTTTTTACGTGCCAGTAAATATACCGATACGACGTTGACGTACTTGAGCACCTTTAAATACTACCTGACTGAGCCAGGATCGAACCTGCCAAGTTGGGGTCAGAAGGCCAGCGCCTCAATCGTCTGAGCCACTCAGCCCGGCGATTGGTACATTGTAAACAGAGTTGGGCAATAACTGAGATAAAGTAATTGAATTACTTGTAATGATTACTTTTCTAGCAATTTTGACTTGTAGTTGTTAGTTTTTACACGTTTAATTTTAACTCGTAATTTCTTTTCTTTCTTTCTTTCTTTCTTTCTTCTTTCTTTCTTTCTTTCCTTCCTTCTTAATCTGTTTACCCTCCAGAATTGTTTTTTCCCTCGAACTGAGCGAGGGATCCCGCCTCTACCGCCTCAAGGGCAGTGTCCTGGTGCGTAATACTTTGGGTCTGGGGATACAACTGAGAAGAAGAACCAGTACCTCGCCCAGATGGTCTCACCTGCTGTGCTGAACTGAGCGTAATAAGAGGATTGGAAGATATAGACAAGGAAGAGGGAAAAAGCGGCCGTGGCCTTAATTTAGGTACCATCCTGGCCATTTCCTGGACGAGAAGTGGGAAACCACGGAAAACCACTTCCAGGATGGATGAGGTGGGAATCGAACCCCTCCCTACTCAGTTGATCTCCAGAGGCTGAGTGGACCTCGTTTCAGCCCTCGTACCACATTTCATGGCAGAGCCGGGAATCGAACCCGAGCCTCCGGGGGTGGCAGCTAATCATGCTAACAACTACACCGCAGAGGCGGAAATCTAGTAATTTACAGTAATAAAATTGCAATCGTTGCAAGCTAGTAATGGATATACATCGCATGGAAGCAGAAACGGGGACAGAAATAGCTGACGATAACTTTTTCATTTCTACTATAGCAGAACTAGCAGCTTCGCCAGTAATGGGCGATGTACTTCTTATATATATAGAACATCCAAAGACATCATACTTATCCTACAATATCCATCACTGATAGGGATGTTCTTAAGAGTACTACTTCAAGTAAGGCATGCTCGGTTCATCCGAAAGGACGTGCGGTAGATTTCGCGTCAGGAAGTGGAAAATTTTAAAAGACTAGATTTCTACCTTTGGACCAGCACATGGTCCTGGGGTACTCTCAGCCTACACCAAAAATGAGTACCAGGTTAATTTCTGGGAGCAAACGCGGCGGGTATAATTCTAACCACCCTATCCCACTAAGTGCTGAGGTTAGGGAAAGTGTAAGCCTTTACCTTCCACTCCTCCGAGGGCCTTCATGGCCTGTACGGAGATGGCTTTGCTTCGATTCCTTTAAGTGTCCCTGTAGGGCGTTGTCTTTTCAGTAAATGCATGATGTATTCCCCCCCGCCCCCCAAGGAGGTCAAGGCTTAGCGAAGAAAATGTTAAGAATCAATTATTTTGTAAAGTAAATAGCAAATTATTTTAAACGCTAAGAGCCACAAACTAAATTAAAAATGTATGGGAAAAACATTTCAAACGTTCCAGGGTAACATGTTCAGTCTCATCTAGTGATGATAGACACCTAACTTCTCTATGTTAAAAAACACACAAAATAATGTAATAATTTTTTTCTTGCAAACTTGTTCATCGTTTTCTTAAGATGAGTATTCTGTGAAGTAACTGTAATTTTCCAAATTACTTGTTTAAAAAGTTAGTTGTCATTACAATTTATGTTGGTACTGTCTCTTGTATTCTTCTAAATTGCAGTAAAATATTTAAAAAAATATAGAATTAAGAAAATGAATACTCATCTTATCGCATAAAATAATTCTGATCACTTACCAGTGCAATTGTAATCAACGAATAGAACGAAATAGTCATTCATTGGTGTTCAAACAAACAGGAAGTTTTCCACCTTATTTCTTGTATATGCTATTGTATTTTGGAGATCTAAACCAAGTGCCGGTAATCCAAGTTTCCATTCTTCAGTTATAAACTTTGTATTGTTAGATCATTAATTTCAATGATTATAAATTTAATGTGAAATTGTATTGTCCTTATATGGTCATTTACTGGAAACTGTAACTGTCGAGTTCCAAGATATCTTTCCTACCGGTTAAAAATCAACTTCTTGGCTTGTGATCGTATCAACAAACTTGTGTGATCATGAGCGTCCGACCCCTACTTCCAATCCATCAAGGTGGCTATTTTATAAGTAAATTGAATTTATAATTAATTAATTGTTGGGATTGAACCCTCCATATTGGAAACAGAAAGACAGCGACTAACCGAACGTAGACTCTGGTACGCAAGCCACCTGAAAGTAGCACTTTAAAAGATCTACAACCCGTTAGCTGGGACCATATTATTATTATTATTATTATTATTATTATTATTATTATTATTATTATTATTATTATTATTATTATTACGTGACACCTCCCAGTTTTTGGCACTAAAATAACAAGGGCTTTTCTTTTGTGCCAATTCCTCTCATCGCTTAGGCTACGTGCAGAACATTTGTACAGGTGTTTCACTACCGTGCTTTCGGTCGATGCTATTTTCGTGTGGTGTTCCAAATAAGCAATTAATTTGTTCAGCCGGCTGACTTCCTTCGCGTGACTCAACACCTCTTTCGGCAGTATGACTTTGTTTTCAGCTTCACCACCATTTTCAATATTTGCTACCAATGACTTCGTCATCCGCCTTATGCTGAAAGTTACAGTGATTGTCAGTTTGTATCAAGTCATTCATATCATTTACTTTTACATCTGAGCAAGCGGTAGCATTTCCGTACAAGACAAGAAAAATTAAGTACTAATGCATGTACCAATCCAGAAACAGTCCCGACTCCTTGACTAAATGGTTAGCATTATGGCGTTAGGTTCAGATGGTCCTTGGTTCATTTCCTGGTCAGTTCAGGGATGTTAGTTGCGTCTAATTCTGGACGTCAGAAGCAAACTATCGTGAATGCAAAAACGACGATTTTGAGGTTTTTATCGTATACGACTTCGTATGGGTTCACTGTTGTATGTGTATGTTTTGTAGGAATGAAGATAAGCTATCTGATACTATCGTATAGCCTATACAAGGAAAACCCAGCGATAAACACTGTTTAAGTGATTATACAACAGTCCATCCTCATGCCGTCCACCGCACTGCTTATCGTATTGGCTCTTACGATAATTTATAATGGTCCGAACTGTCGATTCGTCCTGCCATACAGGTAACAAAATATGCGTCTCAGCAGCTACTTTTTGCTCTGCTGTAAAGTTAGTGAAATGTCACGATGGTTTACTTCTGACGGACAGAATTAACTATTAGTTTCGTGGACTAGGTGTCTGCCTCAATACGATCGGTATGATTCGTCATTTCATTGCAAGATTATTAATAAATATTAACTACCCTTGATCACTGAAAACTGTACATTATTTCCAGGAAGTCGTATTTTTTCAACTTTATTTATTTGGTATGTACATTTAATCTGAAATATATAAAAATGTACCTGTAATTAAGGCTGTTATAATCATGTCATTTCTAGGAAAAAACGGCGAAATTTACTGAAACGCATGGCTTGTTCAGTATATATTATATTATTCCTCTTCAACATGTGTTGTTCTTTTACATGTTAATCTAGGTTAATGATACGATTTTATAATTAAATAGTGAAGGGGCAAAGTGATCTAAGTGCCAAAGTATTTTTTTGAGGGAGAAAACACCCCGCGAGTGAATGTTCCAACAAATTTGTATTTATACATTGTGAACCATCGACATCAGCAAACAAAAGTGTGTAATGTGAAAAAAAAAAAAAAAAAATCAAATGAAGCTTTTGTTAACACGTTAGGTTAGACCGAGACAGTTGGCCGTGTAGTTAGGATCGCGCAGCTGTGAGCTTGCTGTGGGTTCAAATCCCACCGTTGGCAGCCCAGACGCTACCTTTCCAATCCTAGACCTTTTCTTCCGTCGCCGGAAACGTTCGATTTGTCAGTGCGACGTTAAACAAGTAGCCAAAAAAAAAAACTTTAGTTTAGAAATGATCTAAGACCTTATGGCCGGGCTCAGTCGCCCAGACGGTTGAGGCGCTGACCTTCTGACCCAAACTTGGCAGGTTCGATCCTGGCTCAATCCGGTGGTATATGAGGGTGCTCAAATACGTCAACCTCGTGTCGGTATATTTTTGACACGTTAAAGAACTCCTGCGGGACTAAATTCCGGCACCTCGGCATCTCCATAAAAGTAGTTAGTGGGGTAAATAGTCCTTATGGTCTTTTAAGGATAGGTACAAATTTAAGTTGGTGCTATAAATAAATCTAGTCAGTTACGGTTGCGCACTCAGACTTTCTTCAGAAAACTTCAGATTTTTTTACTTAAATATTTTAGCACAGCGCCAATGGCAGCTTTTCCAGACGCAGAGGTACGCAACATTTTATTATGTTAAAATATCTTTTATCTTCACAAGACTGATGACGACGTCTGGTTTAAACTCACTGCATCCTCCAGGCCAAGGATCTCAATAGCATATGTGAGGTACGGGTTCCTTACTATGCCACTACAAATTGTCTCGTAAAGAATCACATCAGGATCTTCTCTTGATGACTCGTAGGCATGAAGTCACACTAATTTCAAATTGCAGGTGAGAATGTATGTCGATTAAGCGCTATCTATACACATAAAATAAGAGTTTTGTCTGTACATTGCTCAGAATTTTTTTTAAAAAAATTGGTATTTATGTATCGGTCCTGCCAGACTCGGCCCGCGAAGGCATTTTTTTGTGGGCCCTGGCCGAGTGTTTATAATTTATGTCTTTTGTAGATACCGGAAAAACTAGATAATAAAAACTTCGCTGTAATTTACGGTGAAAGGGGATAAAACCATAAGAAAGATCTCTGAATTATTCGTAGTTTTTTTCTTGACATGATGTTTCTTTTACTGGGCAGTAGAAAAATTCTAAGATGCATAATTATTCCCACCTTAAACGCACGTAAGGGTTAAACTTCATCCGTTAATTCCTTGGAATTACAGCTGCAGACTTGCCTGGAGAGTGAAAGGCGTCCTGCATTCCACGAGGGATTAAATAGGTACAGTTATCTTGGGCATCCACAGGAAATGGCCAGTTTATACCCGGAAAGTGCTTTGAGAGGTTCATTGTGGTTTACTACTTTACTGTGAACTAGCATTCTTAGGAACTGATGTTATTCAAAGTATTTTTAATAATTTATTTGTGGACAAAAATATCCCTTTCTAAACGTAGAAAAGTGGATAGTGAGTGCCGTATTTCTAAAGAAAAATGAACTGACGACTATTTTTGTATTGAGAATAGTGGGAAAGTAATGTCTGATGTGCAAGGAAAATATCTCAGTGCTTAAATAATCCAACATCAGGCGGCATTATGATACGAAGCACAAATATGTATCTAATAAATACGATGGGTTATTACGGAAGGAAACGATTTCAAATTTAATGAAAGGTCTCGCCGCTCAAAAACAGATGTTCATGAAACAGGTCGAGGAAAATATAGCTGTAGACCGCGGTAGTTATAAAGTTGCACATTTATTCGCCGCGAAAGGGAAACCATTTTCTGATGGGGAGTTTGTGAAAAACTGTATACTTTCTGTAATAGACGAAATGTGTCCTGAAAAGAAACAACTGATAAATTCGGTCGGCTCATTGCGGAGCACAATGACGAGAAGAACAGGAGAACTCGGGACTAATTCGTGCTCACTACTACGCAAAAGATCTAAATCATTCGAGTGCTTTTCGTTGGCTTTGGATGAAGGTAATGACGTCCGTGATACAGCACAACGTTTAATTTTTATTCGTGGGATTAACAAAAGCGTGTGAAATAACTGAGGAGCTGGCATCCTTAAGAGGCATGCATGGAACTACAACAGAGAAGGATTTGTTTCTCCAACTGAGTGAAACATTGAAGGATCTCGATTTAGGATGGGATGAATTGGCAGCCATAACAACAGATGGAGCAAGGAATATGAGTGGTACAAAAACTAGATTGATTGGAAGAATAAGAAACGAATTTACTAACAGAAATACTGATATGCCTCTTGAATTACACTGCATTATTATCAACAAGTGCCATGTGGAAAAGTATTAAATTTACAACATGTGATTAACACAGTGATATCTACAATTAATTAGGGTAAACCTACCTAACTTCGTGATATTAAGGATTGTAAGTAATATATCAGGACAAATACTCGATCTAGGAATTTTATATTTTACATGCTGAGTACCAATACATTACTCTACAAACACATGATAAAGAACGTTCAAAAAATGCAAAACATTTGGAGTTATAACATGTAATAAGCGAAGTGGGCGTGCTACTTAATTTCGTGATAGCATACCTAATTCCGTGACACAGTATACTTAACTCCGTGATAACTTTTCTGAGCATTGTTACAGTTCACTTCACGCACTTTTCACTCATTTTTAGTATCGGTATCGTTGTCACTGATGTATTCACAAATACTACACATAAATACAATAGCATCAGATGAACCACTTTAAGAAAAGTTCACTGTTAATCCATTCACTCTGTGACAGGACTACTGAGGCGTTAGGAAGGCACCATTCGTCAATGAATCTGACATTCTCACTCGTTTAAAAATGATTAGAAGTGGACCGAATTCACCTGCAGCATTTCCAGCTTGCACAATTTTTCACTTCACTGAATGGGAACTTTGTCATTGTTTGCATACTGTTTTTTGGCCATAGCATACGCAACATGTCTTATTCGGTAAACGTTCAGACCGATCACTATTTCCTGCATTTTTACTATGAAATTAACGAACTTAATCTCCAGTTCACTCGTAAGGGCAAACGGTCTACCCATTTTTCCAATAGTCATATTTTCTTTTAGAGTACTCCACGGAACGGTGAAATGTTTAGCAGCCTTGTGTATAGACCACTTTTCCTCCAAAACTTTCTGAAGCGCTTCCCGAAGGTCAACTGATGAATAGGTTTGTCTTCTTAGGTCACAAGACCCGTTTTTTTGAGCTTGTTGCTGTTTTCCTTCTTCACACATTTACCTAACGCTGGAGCCATTATGTCTGAAATGGACACAAAACGTAAGAGTCGTAGTCATTTTCTTAAGCAATTTTATCATTAATAACGCACTTAAATCCAACTCTGGCTACTGATATTATAAGTGTGTTCCTTAGAGAATATAAGTGCATATACTTGTCTGAATAATTACTTGACCAACTAACCTTAATAACGTTTTACTACAGGGACAGACCAACAAGTAGCGTGTTTCCATCCACACAACATACAATCAACTGCCTGTCCTTCACCCAGCTGAAATTCCCGCTCAAAATAGTTTCCCCGTATAAAAGCACTCCTGCTATGTACTGAGGACTGTTGGAACTAAGTGTAAAACGCCTACCTTACTTCAGGATCAACAATATGTTGCGTATCACGAAATAAAGTATGTCACGAAATAAGGTAGGTTTACCCTATATTCGATCCCATGGACTCAATCATCGGCAGTTCCAGTCATTTCTGACTGAAATTGATAGTGATTATGGCGATGTAATTTATCACAGCAAGGTACGTTGGCTTAGTCGTGGTAATATAATGAAACGCTTTCTTCTTCGTGAAGAAATAAGCACATTTATGAACATGAAACAGAAAGAAGTGACAGAATCTGAGGACGAAAACTGGACGTGGGATTTAAAAATACTCACAGATTTAACGCAATAATAAAATATTTTGAACAAGGGATTACAATGGAAAGGCGTTCTTTTAATGAAGTGTATAGTTACGTGTTAGCGTTCCAAAATAAATTGAATTTTTTCGACAGCAATTAGAGAAGGCCACATTCTCACACTTTTCATGTTGTACTGAGCTTCAAGAAGCGAACTCAAACAGTTCAGTGTCACATGATTGGTTTATTAAGTTGATTTACTTACTGATGAATGAGTTTGAAACCAGATTTAAAAACCTTTCTGTGAATGCGGAGAAAATTAATTTGTTCGAAAAACCATTTGCAGTTGATGTCGGTGATGCACCTGTGCAACTACAGATCGAATTAATTGAACTTCAGTGTTGTTTCCAATTAAGGGACGAGTTTGCGGAAGGACATCTTATTAACTTTTACAGGGCGCTTAGTAATAAAAAAAACTCCGTCCTTCTTAACATTTGCGCAAAAATTCTTGTGCGCGTTTGCAAGTACTTCCATTATTGTGAACAAATATTTTCAAAAATGAAGTTTATAAAATCAAAATTACGTTCCCGGATCAGTGATGAACACCTACATTCCATTCTGAGGGTGGCTGTGTCAAATCTACGTCCAGACATTTCAAATCTGTCACTTCAAGCGAAGGCTCAGGCCTCTCATTAATTGGTAAGTAATCCCAAGTTGCAGAGTACTGTTTATTTTTCTCAGTTTATTTTGTATTATGGTTCAGGTTATTGTTTATGTTGCCGAATAGCCGTGTGAGAGCTTGGTTGGTTAACTGGTTGGTGATTGAAGAAGGAGGCACCTGGGTGTGTGGATATATTCGTATTTGTGTTAGTGAAGGTGGGGGGGAGGAAGAACAATGTGGCCCCCGGTACGTTTATGGTCTGTCATTCGGCCCGCCCGGAAATTAAACTGAGAACCCCTGGCTTAGCCAGAACCGACAGATGGTGCGGGAGTTATAGTCACAAAATGATGATAGGCCATAATGAATGTGCTTGTGCGTGTGTGGTACGCTATTTCTACCCGAGTGCAGCCCTTGTAACGCAGACCCTCCGATGAGAGTGGCCGGCATCTGCCATGTGTAGGTAACTGCGTGTTATTGTGGTGGAGGATAGTGTTATGTGTGGTTTGTGAGTTGTAGGGATGTTGGGGACAGCATAAACACCCAGCCTCCCGGCCACTGGAATTAAACAATGAAGGTTAAAATCCCCGACCCGGCCAGTAATCGAACCCGGGACCATCTGAACCGAAGGCCAGTACTCTGACCATTCAGCGAACGAGTCGGACATAATGATGCTGATACAAGTGAAATGTGGTAATATTCAGATAGCAGTACCGGTACACTGCAAAATCTTACATTAAAATACAGAACAGGAAAAAGATTATCATGGTCAACAGTTTTACAGCGAATGGTATGTTCAGATTACAATCTAAAATCCAACTTTCGGAGCTTCTTAGAAAAAATTCAAGAGATTTATTGGATTTACAACTATGTCTCTGAGAATATTCAAATGAGCCAACCCACTGAATCGAACTTCACTTGTTTATTGCCAGTTTCTGTTTGTTTTTTTGTTTTTTTTTTTTTTTTTTGTGTAAAGATTCCATAGAGAGGGGGTTCTAACCCCCAGTAACCACGCCGCTGACTGCTGTTGTTAAGCTGTATAGACTTGGTTGAACTTCCTTCTAGAAGATGACAATACAAGAATTTGTCATACAATGGTGATACATATCTTCAAGGCCACAACAACTGAATGGACAGGCCTGCACAGTCCCCAGATATTAACGCAATCAAAAATATATTTAAAGTGGTTAATTTCACGGCGTTCAATCCCACCTGCTACCGTTCAGAAGCTCACTGAAGCTACCATAGTGAAGTGGAACTGCTTACAGTAATGGTCAGGGCATGTCTTATAACGTGCGAAAAATCATTCGTGCACCAGGAAGATATATTCATCAGTTATGCACGATAATTAGCACCGGACTAGCTCCAATACTGGATCAGTAGTAGAATATCGGCGTCTGGATCCCAAGATCACGACCTAAAACCTGGTAGAAGGGTGGGTAAAAGTCCATTCGGCCTCCATATCGTATGATATTGGTAGGCAAAAGATCTCTGGTAACACACTCGTATTTAATGCTTACTCGACAACATTAATTGAAACTCAGCCACAGATCGCCCAGAAGAGTATCAGTATTTCTGTCATCTGTCAGAATAAAACAGAACGTCGAAAACTGGCATGCAAGCAACCTAAATGACGTAAAATTAATATATCTGCAACATGGTAAATGACGCCACACTATTATTATTAGAATGAACATCTCATAAGTTTGTATTTGAAGGATTAAATGCAGTAGAGAACTGGTTTCCTATTTTTCGAGTTCATTAGCCACGAGCACAGAACTGTTTTTAAGTTGACCTGTTTATTTTGTTCAACACCTCTGTAGAGAATTGAACGAATAGTTTATGAGACATCAATTAATCGAACATTTGCTATGATGTTATGTTATTTGAGCGATGAAACCGATGGGTTCTACTCCCTAGAAGTAATAAAACATGTCATTCGTTTTACTACCCACTAACTACTTTTATGTATTTTGGAGACGTCGAAGCGCCGTAATTTTGTCCCGTAGGAGTCTTCTACCGGTAAATCTACCGACACAAAGCTAGCGTACTTGAGCACCGTCAAATACCACTGGACTGAGCTGGGATCTAACTTACCAACTTGGGCTCACTGTGTGAGCCACTCAGCCCGGCGAGTACAAGCCATCGCAAACATGTAGTCCTGTAGTGTAACAGTTGGAGGAGAACAGGATTTAACTCAGAGAGGTTGGAAAGAGAATGTGAAAGGAGGAAGCCTGGCACAAGTAACGACAGGTGAGGCTGGGGTCCTGAGGCCATTGTTGTCGGTAACAAGCATTATTTTTCTGACAGAATGCAACAGATGGGATTATCATGTTCTTCTGGCAGTTTATTGACTTGTAGAGTTACAAAATAAATTTCTACATCCCTATAAGAGACAAGTACCGAGACAACTAGAAGCATCATACAGACGACCTTGTTGTAACTCACGGAAAACGATGATACTCAGCACCTGTTCATAACCAATTATTCACTGAATATAATTTTATTTTACAAGAGGAAAAAATAATTCAGTTCGTTGTAGAATAAACTAGAGTTTAAGATTCTAGTCGTGTTCCAGTGAAGTTAGACATTTCCCACACCAGTATCTGACATAAAACACACCAAAGTGGAGAACGTTCCTCCGGGCTGTGTTCCAGCGAGCAGCTAAATCTTTCTGAGCACGCTCTTCTCCCTGACAGGAGACGGATAAAGTTTGGCGAGCTTCACAGCCACGCACTTGTTCTCTGACCGTGAGCCATTCTGTTACTTCGCTGTTGTATGTGAATAAATGTTCTTAGTACTTTCGTAGCCCAGAAAATGGTTTTCGTTTGTTTCCCACGTTAACACCAGGCAAATGTGACGACTGTAATTACAGCAATAGCGGCTTCCCAGTCCTAATCCTTTCTTATCTCAACGTCACATAAAACCCACCGGAGTTAGTGCGACGGCAAACTCCTAGTAAAAAAAAAAAAAAAAAAAAAAAGTATATAAAATATTCGCACTCTTTTCAATCGTAAAATTACCAGCGTTTCGCCTCATTGTGGTAGAGGACTGGTCGGTTGGAATGCCACTCATTTCCTAGACGTTGGCAGCCGTGTTAAGCCCTATATGGGCCCATAGGCACTTGAGCCGTTCGGGGCTCACTTGACAAATACCTCCTACCAAGCAGGAGCTAACAGAACCAACTATTATAAAATCATTAAATTTTCATGACTCTTCCAGTTACTTCACACGAAAACACTATTGCATAATACTAACATGGTTAAGTAATATAATACAACATTTAAAAAAAACACAAAAGAACAAGCTAAATCTAAACAAACTATCATCACTTCAAATATTCCTTACATTTTTGCATTGAAACCATTCCGATCATCTAATTTTTTTTTTTTTTTTTTTTTTTTTTTTTTGTGCAAGATGTCATATCCAGGAGAAATACTGGCGAGCGAATTTAGTCGTTCTTGCACTGCTAAAGTTCGATGACAAACCTTAAATAGTGTTATTTGAAAAATGTCCTTCAGAAGACGCATTTGTCATCAAGTCATCATGAGACTCAATGTTGTCATTTGTAACATCGATTGCACTTTGTATTAATGAACGAGGTTGTATGATCTTTCTTCTTTCTTTCTTAATCCGTTTGCCCTCCAGGTTTGGTTTCTCCCTCGGATTTAGCTAGGGATCCCACCTCTACTGCCTTAAAGCCAGTGTCCTGGAGCGTGAGACTTTGGGTCGGGGAATACAAACGGGGAAGAGGACCAGTACCTCCCCTGGCTGCCTCACCTTCTATGCTGAACAGGAGCCTTGTGCGTGGGGGCGACGATGGGAAGATCGGAAAGAATAGGCAGTGAAGAGGGAAGGAAGCGGCCGTGGCCTTAACTTAGGTACCATTCTGTCATTAGTCTGGAGAAGTGGGAAAGCACGGAAAACCACTTCGAGGATGGCTGAGATAGGAACCGCACCCTTCTCCCCGATACTCAGTTGACCTCTCAAGGCTGAGTGGATCTCATTCCAGTCCTCGTACCACTTTTCAAATTTCGTGGCAGAGCCGAGAACTATGGCAAGAGGTGTCGAGCTGCATGGCCGGTATGAAAGAAACATGCTATTCGCACGACAAACATTATTTTTAAAAAACTCAGCTAGGCTTTGTAATTCAGAAACTATTCGCAAATTCGTTCGTAAACTTATCCGCAGTTCATACAGCCACATAATTTATTATATAGGGTCTAAACTGGATCTGCTGTGTAGAGGCCCCTAACAGCGCGGGGCCAATGGGCGGCAGCGTATTTTGTCCATTGGGCAATCCGGCACTGCTGGCGGCTAGCGCGTCGTTGAGACACCACAGCAAATCTTATTTGTAGGACAATGCAATGGTCGTGAAGTAGGGGAGATGTGTGCTTCCACTTGTATAAATGCCTGCGTTTGACTTTTATACTTGAATACTTTGTTATCGCAAACATTGAAATTAAATAATGGTTTCCTCTGGGAAAATCCCATCACAAGCAAGCTTGTTGTGGCTGTAGTACTCCAGGGTCCTTCATCTTTACGAGGAGTTGGAATGAGAAGGACAGTACTTTTCCTACTGACAGGCTACTGACTGGAATCCGTACCATCGCCGCTTTGTTAAGAAACCACTCGGCTTCCTCGTCTTTAACGAAGCGAAGCGAAAACAAGTTATTTCATTCCTCTCCTCAAACGAGCAAACGAGGAAGGGTGGGCCATCAGCTCAACAAAGGAGCTCTTCGGCCGTATAGAGGAAATAATGAGTGAAAAAGAGAAAATGTAGGGGGGGGGGGTGTCGTACACACCAGAGGGGGAAAATAGTGAATGAATCTGGCGTAAGGGCACCATCACAAGAAGCCGGGACCCAGGGAAGACCCGCAAAGCACCCCGCGCAGCCAAACCCCCACAAACACCATGGGAAGAGGGACGAGAGATTTATTGACATATTGATGCATCTCGGGCGCGCAAATCGGAATAGTTACAATTTTACAGAGAGTTACAAAGTATTTCACATAAACTGAGTAGGGACAAGGGGGGTGTTCGGCGGAAAGCTGGAGTAAAGAGTTGGGTAGTGTTGCGACAGGAGGTAATAGAGGGTTGTGGTAATGTTGGTTATGGAAGTGGCGAGAAGGCGAAGTAGGTTCATGATGGGGAGGGGCGGGAGAAAAACGGGCGGCTGTGAGGCAGGTTGGTAGATGGCTTGCGGAGGCGGGGAGGGTGGCGGGGCGGGTGGTGGACTAGCAGAAGAGGCAAGAAGAGGGGGGTGGTCGGTACGGGGTGGGGAACGAGAGTGCTCAACGCGATAAGTCCGCCTGCGAAAACGAACGCCGGTAGTGATGAGATGGTCGACGGCGGCAGCTGATTATAGTTGGAGGCGAACCATGAACGTCGGGCCGTTGGAGTTGAAGATGCGGTACGCCCGATCGGCGGGGACGCCTGCCCTTTGGAGATCTTGCAGTAGGTCTTGTTCGCTGATGGCAGGGTCAATGCCACGGACGACACAACTCCGGGATGGAGATGGCTGTTGGACGACATTAGAAGAGGCTGCTTGATCCTGGGAAAGTAACTGAGCTGCGACGGTGGCATCCGGAATGTTGACTGGCGGCTGCTGGGGACAGGGTAAATTAGGAGAGAGGGAGGTAACAGGTATGAACATGATAGGGGAGGAGTGGCTAGTGGTAGGGGTAAAAGAGGACGGGGTAGTAGTGGCAGAAGTGGTGATGGTAGTAGTGGTAGAAGTGACAAGCGTGAGCGGGAATGTACGAGGTGGGGGGGGGGGGTGGAGTGGACACAGAGGGAGCCCGGGAAGGATTAAAGAAGAGTTGACTTAAGATGGACTCAGTAGGGCGGACCACGTCATAGGGCCGGCCAGCGATGGTTACACCTCTGGTTTGACAGGCGACTTGGTCGGTGACATCCCGGAAGGTGGTGATGAGGATCTGCGGTGCAGGCCCAGAGGTGCAGTAATCCCGGAGGCGGATGACGTCGGCTACGGGACAGTCGGACTTGCGGAGTTCCATGAGAGGGTAGTAGTCCTCAAGCGAAATGTCCACATCCTTGATGAGGCTGTAACAAACCATGGTGGAGAGGGGAGGCGACAGCCAACTAGGCGTCTGCCCGTTGAATTATTCTTGGGCCGACTGAGTAACAGCAGAGAAGAGGGCCGCCCAGCCGAAAAAATCGTGGACATGCGACGTACGAAGAGGGATGTCGTCTTTAAAAATCGACAATCTTTCTATGCAGCTTTCAGTTGCCAACCTGGATGAAGTGCCATTTTTCAAATTTACCATCGTTTTACAAATCAGAGTCCCTTCAGAATTTAATGAGAGCAATGTGTCTTAATTAAGGCCACAGTCATGAACTTATCAGTTCCTACAGAAAGTCGGCGGATTCGTATTTATTGCAACGTTAAACATATGCAAAACATTGCTTCAAATATTACTTTCTTCTTTCTGTTCTATAATTAGTCAAGATGGCCGAGGGATGATGGCAGTAAAAAAATAAAATTGCTCAAACCAACCAATATAGTGACAGAGTTGATATTCATCTTGTCAGTTATGTAAATTAAGACTCGGGTAGCAATACCCTCCCATTTTATTGGCTATTTTGATCATTAAATAGATTTGTTACCACTATCTAATACCAAGAAATCATCTTTGAACTGAGCGAAGATAAGGGCCGGCTTCGTTTGACCCATTTTGACGTTTAAACTGGAAACGACGAATGAAATCGAGTTTCCAAATTTTATTCTCTGAGAAATCTGGAAATAATTTGAAAGGGGGAATTCAGAAATATAACAGCTTTTCCAACAATACCTTTAACTAGTTCTACTTTAATCAAGTGGTCTCACTGGCATTCTGAAAAACACAAAATCTCTAAATCTGTATTCCAAAGTGAAGTCTGCAAGTAGACTGTACAAAGTGCTTGACTCGAATGTGGGAGGTCAAATGAGGAGCTGTGTTGAGAGGCAGCAGACCCAGTCTCAAGGAAGTCAAACAATATGGCTGAGGACGTCGTCGTGCTAACTCGAGGTATTGTTGGTATTCTAACATCTGCAGTAGCAATTCTCTTGGCAGGCTAAGACTCTTAATGAGCTGTGTGTTCCACAGGAGGAGGAACCTCGTGAAATATCTTCGCGTTCCAGTGGATTAAATTAGTGTTAAGTCGTAGAAATTCCTTAGGAACTGAACAACGCGTCAGAGTTCAGATCAGTGAATTTCAAATACTCTATATTTCTCGGCTATATACAGTAGCTACTGGAGTAAAAGCAAAGAAACAGATTCCGAGATTTGATGTGGGATACTAGTAATTAGCTAAGAGACTTCCTGTTTCAGGTTAGATACGTCAAGGATCAAACTTTAAATCATTAGGACCGAGCTCGATAGCTGCAGTCGCTTAAGTGCGGCCAGTATCCAGTATTCGGGAGATAGTAGGTTCGAACCCCACTGTCGGCAGCCCTGAAAATGGTTTTCCGTGGTTTCCCATTTTCACACCAGGCAAATGCTGGGGCTGTACCTTAATTAAGGCCACGGCCGCTTCCTTCCCACTCCTAGCCCTTCCCTGTCCCACCGTCGCCATAAGACCTATCTGAGTCGGTGCGACGTAAAGCAAAAAAAAAAAATTAGGAAAAAGAAGTATTGACCTTTGAAATTAGCGCTTTTTAATCTGTTAGACTGAAACAAAAACAATAATGATAGCTGGCACTTTAGTAAGATGATCACTATGGCCGGATGTTTCGTCACATGTTAAAAATTCGATTAATGATTACACCGGTGAAAAATGTTTAATGACCTTTTATTTATAAAGCAAAGCCTTTCAATAATGTACAAGCAATTTGAAAGGTTCCCAGTGGCAGTGGTCGTAATGCTGCAAAAATAATTAGAAGAGAATCGTTATGAAACGCTGAAACACAATTTCACACATGCAATTAACAGGAACAAAAATAAATGGCTATTGTACACAGTTCTAAACCACCTGCAACGGAAAATCCAATCACATACCTACCGTCGAGCTGGCTACACGGTAGGGGTCAAATCACTGTTAGCTTGAATTCAGACGATGTTAGGTTTGAACCCCGCCATCAGCAGCCCGCAGTTTCCCATTTTCATATCAGGCAGATGCCTGATTTTTTATAAAAGCTGTTTTTATTTAAAGGTTGCAAGATAACAAAGCTTAACTAAAAAATATCTACAAATATACACTAAAATCTAATGACCGGGCAAGTTGGCCGTGCGGTTAGGGGCGCGCAGCTGTGAGCTTGCATCCGGGAGATAGTAGGTTCGAGCCCCACTGTCGACAGCCCTGAAGTTGGTTTTCCATGGTTTCCCATTTTCGCAACAGGCAAATGCTGGGGTTGTACCTTAATTAAGTCCACGGTCGCTTCTTTCCCACTCCTGGCCCTTTCCTATACCATCGTCGCCATAAGATCTATCTCTGTCGATGCGACGTAAAGGAAAGTGTTTAAAAAAAATATTAACTCGTGTCCTTCTCCTGATCTAGTACAGCTCTTCTCAGGCACACTCCTAATGGAGGTGAGCTATATGTGCCTTTTTAACACATACCAGCCCTCCTGCCATTCTTAAATCTCTTGCAGTACCGGGAATAGAACCAGGGTGCCCAAGGACTGTAACTAATAGCATTTTCCCTTTTCGCTACACAAGAGGATGTTGTAACGTTACAAGGAGCGAAAGTGATGTTTTACGTATGAGTTGAGATGATTTCGTTACGAATACGAGAAACAATTTCGCCCTTGTACCGTACAATAGTGTATATCCTACCATGTTCAATATAAATATTTAAATAATGAGCTAGTAAAATGAACATATCGTCGTTGCGCCTAGAAAAACAGTTATGTGATGAAATGAAATGGCGTATGGCTTTCAGTGCCGGGAGTGTCCGAGGACATGTTCGGCTAGCCAGGTGCAGGTCTTTCGATTTGACTCCCGTAGGCGACCTCCGTTTCGTGATGAGGACGAAATTATGATAAAGACGACACATACAGAGAAATTAACCAACGATGGTTACAATTCCCGACCCTGCCAGGAATCGAACCCGGGACCCCTGTGACCAAAGGCCAGCACGCTAACCATTTAGCCCAGGAGCCGGACCGCTATGTGATAAATGTGATAATATTTCAGCTCAGAACTCTGACCAGAAAGGTTCTGTCATCTAAGGCTCAGTATTGCATGAACCATATCAACGAATTTTTGTGATACATGTGCTGCGGGCTAGTATTTCTTCCCTAAACACTGTCACATCACGGTATTTCGAGGCACAACGACGATATTATGCTCAGTTCAGGGCTCACAATTCAAACAGTCAATGCCATCCATGAGAGAACCAATTGATAGCTGTACTGGATCGCCCACCTGACGCAGTGTAGCCATCTTGTATTTAAGTAATGGTTTATATGCATTAGGAGCAGTTTTTAATGGTATGACTTTATGTTGGTAGAAGCTGCTTGCGGTACATAACTACAGTACCGTAAAGTTCCACTTTTCATATCCACATACACATCTCCCTTGTAATATCACTTTCTGTGGCTACTGCATAAATAACTATTATTTCATCCTGCGGTGAATTAGCCAGAAGTTGCTGATACATATCTGTCTACCAAACCCCAGCGAAATGCACGCACCAACCGATGCTATGAGCGACATTTTCATAACGTTTATAGCCTAACATGAACTGGCTGCACAAGGAATGGCATTACTAGCATCGCTCATACCCCGATCATATTCATCTTGCCAAAGCCAAAGATGAGACTGAAACTGGTCAATGAGAGTAAACAATTTGTTCTAGCCTATACCAGAATACATACGAGAGCACTGTAGTGCACTGTAAACACCAGGGACACCCAATAAAGGCAGAAGCATTAACAAAGAAAAGAAAACCTGCATTTGAGTATTCTTCCTCTCGACATCGACTCTGTACGTTTCTACATTTTAATTCACTATCTATTCCCACTCTACCAAGATGGAGTCAGTAATCTTATGGTACTTGGAAAACTAATTATACACTATCACCACCCACGGTGCCTGCCTGTGTGAACGTAATTATGATATGTAAGTTATTTAACACCCTTTAACATACTATAGATTTCAAGAAACGCTTGGCCGTGCGGTTAGGGTCGCGTAACTTTGAGCTTATATTCGGGAGATGTTTGATTCGAATCCCACCGTCGGCAGCCTGAAGATCGTGTTCCGTGGTTTCCTGTTTTAACCCTTAATTAAGGCCACGGCCGATACTTTCCCAATCGTAGATCTTTCAAATCCTCGCATCACCGAAAACCTTCGATGTGTTAGTGCGACGTTAACTCACTAGAAAAAAGAAAATAAACGCTGGAGTGTCAGAGTTTTGGCCAGAAAGGGGTTCCTTAAGGTTTCAAAAAATCGACTGAAAGTTCTCTTGAATTTTAGCACGATAATTTAATGTACTTGCTGATAGAGTGTCAATGCGTATTTCATTTCACTTATTTAATTCAATTCAGTTTTCTAATGCTGCAGCACGTAATCTGTAAATTCCTTTCTATAAATATGAACATCTGAGGCACAGCGAAGATGAGGATCGAACTCAAGAATAGAGAATGTTTTCTTAATTATTATTTTTTAATGATGAACCCTGGAGAACAGTAATGTAAGTTAAGTTTATAGAATTCACACATTTACTTTTTTTTTTTTCCTTTTGATATGCAATGAAGAATAAACGAGCCTACATTTTGAGTGATGTGGCTGCGAGTAGCAGGTGCGAATTCAACAGCTCATCATCCCCTTGTTTACATGAGCGTCTATGTGTTTCTGAGTGCCCCGCCACTTCCCCTTTGACTGTTCAAGCCAACGTGTACCAACGAGTATAATTTGTAATTTAAAAAAACAGTTAAACTGAAAAACTCTGAAAAATTATGTCTTGGAAATTAAAGTAATCTTCAAAAATTACGCTACTGTACAATCACCATACCCTCTTCTAAACTAAGACACATGCGTGACTTATTGACGTACAGTATATCCCTTCACTGGGGAGAAATTATTTTGTCCACGTCACCGATGCTCAAACTCAGATAACATAGGAAGAAGAACAAGGGAGTGTCAACAGTGACGTCGACATGATGTATTAAAAATAAGTAACGTAATTTTATTTGTTTGTAATAAAAGAAACCTGAGTTGTAGCTTCCTCATCTGGAATATTCAATACTTGACAATATTTAAAAATACAGAACACAGAGTACAGAAAATGATTCAGTTGCAAGTTTAACGAACAAATATTTTAACCTGAAAAAGCACTTGGCATTTGTAAGTTCTATTCTGTTGAATGAAATGTTTTCAAATATTTCTCCAGAGCCTTCCTCAGTGGTGTAGTGACTAGCGTGATTAGCTGCCACCACCGGAGGCCAGGGTTCGATTCCCGGCTCTGACACGAAATTTGAACTGTGGTACAAGTGCTGGACCGGGGTCCACTCGCCCTCGGGAGGTCAACTGAGTAGAGGTGGGTTCAATAATAATGTTATTGGCTTGACGTCCCACTAACTGCTCTTTTATGGGTTTCGGAGACGGCGAGATGCCGGAATTTAGTCCCGCAGGAGTTCTTTTACGTGCCAGTAAATCTACCGACACGGGATGACGTATTTCAGCATCTTCAAATACCACCGGACTGAGCCAGGATAGAACCTGCCAGGTTAGGATCAGAAGGCCAGCGCCTCAACCGTTTGAGCCACTCAGCCCAGCCGAGAGAGAGGTGGGTTCGATTCCCACCTCAGCCATCCTCGAAGTGGTTTTCCACTTCTCCAGGTAAATGCCGGGATGGTACCTAACTTAAGGCTACGGCCGCTTCCATCACTCCCCCTTGCCTGCCCCTTCCAAGTTTCCCATCCCTTCAAAAGGCCCTTGTTCAGCATAACAGGTGAGGCCGCCCGGGCAAGGCACTAGTCCTCCTCTCCAGGTGTATTTCCCGACCCAAATTCTCACTCTCCGGGTCAATGCCCTTGAGGCGGTAGAGGTAGGATCCCTCGCTGAGTCCGAGGGAAAAACCAAACCCTGGACGGTAAACAGATTAACAATGAAGAAAGAAAGATGTTTTTTCAGAAAAAATATTTGTCGAGTTCGTCCGCTGTATGGCCTCAAGCAGCTCTTAAGCAGCTGATAAAATAACAACGATGAGAGATATCGAATTATTCCTTTCAAATACTGTATGTATGACCAACCCTCTAATGCTCATATTCTTGGTTCACGTTGTTTCCGCCCACCCTGTATAATCGTCACTCCGAAAGCTGGTTGGATGCCCAACAGCTTCACAATTAGAAATCATAGAATGCCTATGGCTCGCTGGAAGGGTGTGCTAGGAATATGGCGAGTGAAGAAGTCTACCATTGTTTTTCTCACCGAACCGTAAGTTACAATAACAAATACACACATTAAGGCTAGCCGTACACCCGAAGAGAAGAGACAGCTTCAAACGTGTCATTTTTGTCAAAGACCGACTCGAGGATGAAGTTAGCATGGTGTGTTATGCATCAGCCGTACACCGCTCGTCCCTGGATGTCAGAAACAGTTTGAGACAAAATTGTGAAGAAACCTGAAATTACGTCTCGTCTCATGGGTGCTCGAGATATTTCGCTTTATGCATGCGCGACGTAGGCACTTGATTGCTGCAGTACATCATCAGCAGTACAGAATGGCACATTATATGGGTAACAACGGCAATGTAATGATGACCATCATATCTGAACAGTTTGGTTAAAGTAGCTTCTATCAGTGAAGTGAATTTCTTATCGACCTCTCGTAGTTCATCAAAAAACAAAGTAATTTTTTTTTTTTGCTAGGGGCTTTACGTCGCGCCGACACAGATAGGTCTTATGGCGACGATGGGATAGGAAAGGCCTAGGAGTTGGAAGGAAGCGGCCGTGGCCTTAATTAAGGTACAGCCCCAGCATTTGCCTGGTGTGAAAATGGGAAACCACGGAAAACCATTTTCAGGGCTGCCGATAGTGGGATTCGAACCTACTATCTCCCGGATGCAAGCTCACAGCCGCGCGCCTCTACGCGCACGGCCAACTCGCCCGGTAAAAACAAAGTAATGCCCCGTGTTCTTGTTAATGGGGTGTACCAAAAAACTTGCGTCAAACTGTCCTTTCCTCCTCTAAACATAGGGGATAATATAATTAAATAACAGCCCCTTCTTCACAGCACGCCGTATAGATTCACAATGCCGTATGAGAACGAGGCACGGCAGTGTGAAACAAAAGATTTCCCCGACGGTTTTGTCTCAAGATATTTTGTCGCTGATAGTTTCATCTTTTCCGGTGTGTGCACCCACCAGCCTCACCATCTCCCTGAGCGTCAGCTTCACAGAATTTCACTAAAGGGACTAGCTGCATGTTAGAAGCTTCACTCATAACATAGTCACTTTCGTATGACGAAAAATAAGGATGAAAGAGAGAGAGAGACGTATAAAATAACTGAAGTAAGAAACATGACCAATCGAACACCAGAAGACACAGTAAACTGTCAATATCACATTAATTTAACATGGAAAAGTTTTTGGGCTGGGAGTGAATCTGAAACAAGGGTCATCAATTCCCTGATATCACTGTAAGTATGGAAACCAGTGTTCGTCTATGTATACCAGGTTAGTAGCGTCATCTTTTCACTGTGGGCTTTCTTCCTGTAATTAAGAGCTTGAGAAAATTTCGTATCAAGTGAATCCCGTTTTACTCGTCAGTCCAGAATTAATTAAAATCCTTGAACTAGCCTGAAAACGAACCGAGAATACGAAAGAGGCACGCTACCTCTTCACCACAGGGCTTCCTCATAATCATAATAAGAAGAAGAATAGTTATTTCTTTCAATCCGGTTACCCTCCAATATTGGTTTTTCTCTCGGACTCGGCGAGGGATTCCACCTCTACCGCCTCAAGGGCAGTATCCTGGAGCGTGAGATTTTGGGTCGTGGATACAACTGGGAAGGAGGACCAGTACCTCGCCCAGGCAGCCTCACCTGCTATGCTGAACAGGGGCCTTGTTGGGGGGGGGGGATATGGGAAGACTGGAAGGGACAGACAAGGAAAAGAGAAGGAAGCAGCCGTGGCCTTAAGTTAGGTACCATACCAGCCTTTACCTGGAGGACAAATGGGAAACCACAGAAAACTACTTCGAGGATGGCTGAGCTGGGAATCGCAGCCACTCTACTCAGTTGACCTCCCGAAGGTGAGTGGACCCCGTTCCAGTCCTCGTACCATTTTTCAAATTTCGTGGCAGAGCCTGGAAACGAACCCGGACCTCCGAGGATGGCAGCTAATCACGCAGATCACTGCACTACAGAGGCGGACAATAATAATAATAATAATAATAATAATAATGCACCGGACTGGCTAAGAAGAAGAAGAAGATGATGATGATGATGATTAGTATTATATTTACGAAATCTAGAATGTCTTTCATTTTCTCACAAATCATGAGCCTTACTGTTCGTTTGTGAATACACTCATTTTTCCTTCGATTTATCAGAAGCTACTAAGAGCGGAACAGCCAAAAATCTGCACTTGTTCTCTCTGTTCTACGCTCAAAAACATATCCATGATTCTATGCTTTTCCATGTGAACCTGAAGTTGCTCATTTGACTGGCCAGATCTGTCATTCTGTGTTCAACAACGATTTATGTCATCTATTATCTAACCTTTCTTCTAGAGTATTTTGTTTCTGACCATCTGAATTGTTTCTTTCTTTTTTTAAAAAGATCAGATGAAGTAGCCATGACCCTCATTCCGCTGAAGATGAATGTCACTACCCTTAAAATTTACCTGATCCCCGTATACAACCGTGTGAGTGCAGCTATTTATGGAACATGAGAAGGACTACAGGCTGGTACAACGCTGCATAATGAGCCCAATACCTTCACGTGCATGCTAAACGGCTTTCTATCTCATTTGCCACTGCCGGTCGATGAAAATATTGTCTTCGGCACAGAGATAAACAAAGGGGGAGAGAGAGAGAGAGAGGAGGGGGGGGGGGATTCACCTTTGCACTCTGTCTTCTCTAACCGTGCCATTGAGTGCGACGTCCTGGGGCAGGTGATTTATTTGTGTTCCAGATGACCAGGTACCTGTCTGCGTTCACCACAGCTGATATTGATTGAACTGGTGCACGACGCCGCGGTCCAGCGATTTACACACTTCCTCCACGATTAGGAGGCTCTCGTACGCCTCGGAGTCATACTGCAACCCGCAACGACTTCCATAGAGCAAGTGGGTTATTATCTCTGCCTCCTTCGGACTGCTGATACTGGTGATTATTGTTTTAACCCTTTGTGTCCTGCATATACAATGAAAGTATTATTTTGGCATATTGTTTACATTTATACCAAAAACATATCAAAATAGCACGTCAGTTCTTTTCAGAATTGTTCTGGGCGGAAATCACAAGTCCCATTCAAATAACGGTTCTATCAAGTTAGTACTTGAAAATATTGATGGTATGAGATACAAATCCTTCCTCTAATCATTATTTAACAGCACTAATAAACAATTTTTATGATTTTTATTACACCATCCTCTTGGCAGAAATTATGTTAAGTAAGTCCAGCATGTACGAGGACAACCGGCAGAAAACCTACTGTAAGTTCCCTTCGAGTGCCTTCGCTGCTATTTGGAGACAGTCAATGTTGCACGTTGTTGGACCACGATCTGATGCGGCCTGTTATCTATAGTTATAATGAACGAATTCTGCCTATTACTAATGTAGCGTAGTTGTAAAGTTGTGTGTTCCAACGCAACCTAACTAGCGCGTCTCTCTGTCTCTTTTATGACTTTTTATGGCTGCAAATAGAAAGAACAATATTTTATTTTCAAAAAAATCTTGGCGTCTGCCGTAGAAAAAAGTTTTAAAAACCAGCCACGATTCAATACAGTATTTAGTTCATCTTCATTCCAACGCGATCACATCTTGCAGTCGAATAGACAGATAATTTCAAATAATAAGATTTCTCAGCCTTCTGGACGAGCTCCCACAATCAAGGGCGTCTTGGAGTGGGATTGGACCTTTTTTTCTTTCGTATATGCTACTTTCCTTGTGGCCACGTATTTTCAACAGAATTCAAGTCCGGAGAGGGACGAGGTAAATATATCAGTTCGATATCCTGTCTCCTCGTAAACCAGTCTCGAATCAATTGAGATGATTGCGTTGACTAATGACTGTTCCGCTGAAATTGAAGAATTGCAGCAGAATATAACATTGCATAAAGAACCATATAGTGTTCCAGCAACTGTTGATATTTCTGCTGGTTCAATTTTCCGCGAATGCGAAGGATTCTACCCACTCCACGACGAAAAATTCACTCCCAACACTAGGGAGCGAGATCTTCTTGCCAACATTATCGGTGATGAAAGAGCATCAAACATTTTCTCCTATCTGAAAACCTTTCCTGAGTGTTGTAATGAATGGAGTCCGGTGCCTCACCTTTTCTCTAGAACTGTTCAAGACTTACCCCTCAAATAAGATAACTGTCAATTAAATTACATCTTTTAACTACATTTTATAAACCATATCTGTTTACGAACCTCTCTTGCGTAATTCATTCATAAAATTGGTCACGGACTTAAATTCGGTGGAAAACCAAATGAAGATCTAGCGCAGCACTGCCAACGGAACAATAAATGTTTCCCTTCAAACTAAACAAGGATATACCGTATTTATAAACAAACCTATATGGCATATTAACAGTGAATAATCATACCAACATCAAACTTTACGTAGCTAATCCCAGACTAGAGGAACAGTATGCAGTAACCATTCGTACTGTACCTTTATCAAGAAATCCACTTTTCGCTCCTAATTAACGAATTCTTGTTAGATTTGGGAATGGGAATATTACGTATGAAACACGTTTAATCCAAAATTAAGTCTGGGCATTTCTGTAAACGCTTCATATTGCGTACGAAAAATTCAATTACACTGTGAATTACACATTCAATCGCTGGTAAACTGGCGCAGCCCTTTTTGTCAAGACTGATATACGTGGCTGGAGCTTTATACTGCATAATGAACATATAAAAATAGCTCACAAGAACTATGATTACCACTACCATTAGACAAGTAATTCCTTAACTGAAAATGAAAATGAAAAGTAATGAGGAAGTATGAACAGAGTAAATATTTGCTATAGCTTTTTTAAACTTGCCCTCAAGAACAAAGTATGTGTGTATTCTTAAACTGTTCAGGCGACCATGATAGTAGAGGAGCAAAGCGGTTCCAACTCCCAAGCGTCAGCATTTTTCTGCTGCGTCAGCACCCGAGGTCATAGACCCCGATCACGTGACCGTGACGTCACGATCACGTGCTCTTGTTTGTAAACAAAGCCACGTGCTTGACCGCGTGCTTTTTTGACAGCTGTTATCATGAACAACAGAGCATCGCTAACCTCAGTGCTGCCATCTTGACGGGGCTAAACTTCACTGTTGACACCTTATGCATGTGGTAGCGCGGAATTTGAAATCCACGTGCTTTTTGACATCTGTTAAGATGACAGCTGCCATCTTTAACCACGTGGATTTTAAACATGTGAACGTGAGCTAACCTCAGTGCTCCCATCTTGACCTCACTGTTGCCACCTTATGCACGTGGTGGCGGGCAATTTAAAAACCACATGCTTCTGGCATTTGTTAAGATGACAGCTGCCATCTTTAACCACGTTGGCATGGTTTTTAAACAAGTGAACATGGCTTACCTCAGTGCTGCTATCTTGACGGAGCTAAACCTCATTGCTGACACCTTATGCACTAAGTGGTGCGGAATTTAAATTCATCCTGACAGGACTTATCCACGCCGCGGAATTCGAGGACATAGCTAGGGGCCTAACTACAGGCAAGCTGCGCTCCTCGACATACCTCTATCTTACAGCAAGCTGCTCTTCTCGACATATCTCTATCTTATAGCAAGTTGCTCTTCTCGACATACTACCATCTCAAAGCAAACTGCCCTTCTCGACATACTTATGCCTACCATCTTAAAGCAAGCTGCCATTCTCGACATACTTACTATCTTACAGTAAGCTGTCCTTCTCAACATAACATCACCTTAGAGGACATAGTTTTAAAGCAAGCTATCCTTCTCGACATACTTATCATCTTATAGCAAGCTGCCCTTCTCGACATACCATTATCTTAAAGAACATAGTTTTAAAGCAAGCTGCCCTTCTCAACACTCTCAGACCGTAACCTTACTGCTGTTATCTTAACTAAGTTGTCTATGGAATTTGAAAATGTAACAGCGTCCTTCTCCTCCTCATCCTCCTCCTAACGACATAGCTCCTTCCCGAAAATCTGTATAGCAAAAGGGCTCCTCCTTAAAAAGGGCACATTCTCCTCATCCGTTTAACAAAATGGCTCCTCCTCCTCCTCCTGGCAAAAGGGCACCTCCTCCTAGCAAAAGGGAAAATGGGCACTTATTCCTGGCAAAAGGGCAACTCCTCCTCCTTACAGTTACTGAGGTTAGCGCAATTCCTCCTCTTAAGGACAGATGCCTTCCTGAATTGATCAAAAATTAGTGCAGATATACTTACGTTATGTAGCGTTGTTCTCGTCACATGAGTTTTCCGATTGAGGACGGAGCGGTAGGAGAAGGCTGGGGTAAAGAGAAGGTAATACTTTTTTGATTGCACAGCATGCAAAAATATTGTAGGATAAGCAAATTCCATATCCTACAAGAGAAAACAGGTTCAATCTAGTAACAGAATTCAATTAGCAAAAATATGGAATTGACATGCTAATGCTGTATGTCTTCATCCGACAAGACAAAACATGTTGACTATTAAACAGGAAAACTTTTAACGCTACTGTGCTGTATGTGTCGATTCGACAAGACGACTTAAAACCTGTTACAATTAGCACACACTAGAATTGATTGTAGAATAAGCTAATGCTGTATGTCTTTATCCGTCAAGACAAAACATGTTGACTGTTAGTGTTTAGAACAGAAAAACTTTTAACCCTACTGTGCTGTATGTCTCTATTCGACAAGACAAGTTACGATTAGTACACATGAGAACTGATTGTAGAACAAGACAAAACATGTTAGCTATTAGTGTTCAGAACAGAAAACTGATATTAATCTCTCTGTTGATACAAACGCACTACTATGCAATCAGCGCGCACACATAGAACTGCAAATGTTGTATATCCCTATCCAACGTACTTCTTCTAAATCACTCCAGATAAAATGATTACTACTTAGCAGGGGACACCTTTATCATAAGGAGACGGATTTTTCGGAATTCGAACACATGCAAAATCTGTATAGTGATTTCGTTAGCAAAACAGAATAAAAATCATACTACTGTGCAGATAAAATGATTTTACTAATTAGCAGGGGATACATTTGTTCTACATCATATTGTGTTTAAGAAGAAAAATTATGGATTCAAACCCTGTTTAACACAATAAAAAATCATAGGATTTAAACTTTGTTTACAAGGGAGAGGAATAGAAGTGTACTTCTTCTTAAATCAATAATTACTATTATAATGCTAATAAAATATGCTGTGAGAGGGATCGGAAATGTACACTGAATGAGCAAATGTCATGGGATAGCAGAGCACTGATGCGCAGGTGTGTTGTCTACGCACCACACGCCCCCTGTGCCAGCGGCAGTTGTATAGGAGACCTTGTGACCAGTGCATGTGCTGTGCAGTGCTGTGCATGTGACAGGTGTAACATCGAACGTCATCGTGAGCTGACACCGTTCGAACGGGGTATGGTGGTCGGTGCCCGACGAATGGGAAGTGCGATTTCGGAAGTGGTGCGGGAATTCGGCTTCACACGATCAACCGTGTCCAGGATGTATCGTGAATGGTTGAATGCGGGTGTCACCGTCCACAACAGACGAACGACCGGCCATCCAGCCACCCTCGATGACCGTGACCGGCGACATATGAGACGGATTGTCAATAGTGACAGACGGGCAACCGTGCAACAAATCACGGCTCAATTCAACACAGACCGTGCTAGACACGTCTCCCAATGGACAATCCGTAGGAACATGAGTTCTGTGGGGTATGGGAGCCGGCGCTGCACACGGGTGCCACTGTTAACCAAACGTCATCGGGCACAACGGCGCGCATTTGTCGCCAATCACCAGGGATGGACACTGAACAATGGCGTAACGTGATACGGTCGGACGAATCACGATTTCAACTGCGCCATGCCGATGGGAGGCACCGTGTATAGCGCAGACCACATGAAGCGATGGATCCCGCCTGCCTCGAAGGTGTGGTCCAGGGCGCTGGTGTCTCTGTTATGGTCTGCGTGCATTTTCCTGGTATGGAATGGGCCCCCTAGTTGTTCTGGAAGAGACTTTGAATGGTACGCGGTATGTTGAGCTGCTCGGAGACCCTCTCCACCCATTTTTGGCCTTCCAGCACCCAGACGGTTCTGTGGTGTTTCAAGATGATAACGCGCCCACGTCTCCCGGGAATAGTTCCAACGACTGCCATGGCCACCCAGGAGCCCCGATATGAACCCTATCGAGCATATCTGGGATGTCCTGGAACGCAGGCTCCGTGCCATGGATTTTGCACCCACGAACAGACCAGCATTGGAGGCCGCTCTGCAAACGATTTGGTGTCAGCTGTATCCAAAGGACTACCAGGGACTTGTCGACTCACTTCCACGGCGTCTCACTGCAGTTCGCAGGGCCAGAGGAGGCCCCATACGCTATTAGGTGACTATCCCATGACATTTGCTAAGTCAGTGTATATTGTTAACTTACCTTGACTTTAGGGACGGCTACTCAGGCGACACTCTTTTATAGTCGACAGGTGTTCTGAATTGATGTAACCTCGAAGGATTTACTTCTCGAATCGAACCCTCAGCCTCATAAACTAGGACTGAATGCCGACAATTACAACAGGTGTTTTGTGTTTAGGACACTGAATGTCAGATTGAATCATTTTGTGAGTACAGGTTTAAACAGTAGAGTGACTTTATTACCTGCTGTGATGTTTACATGACTAGAATCGAACATGAGATAGACGCATGCCCTAACCGCGCAGCCAATTCGCTCGGTTTTGCAATAGCAGTGCTACTTTACAAAATATCATACAGCTCAGATACATCCTTCATCATTTGCCTGGCGCGAAAATAAGAAACTACGGAAACACATATTGCCCTAACCGCGCAGCCAATTCGCTCGGTGATGCTGCTACATTACAAAATATCATTATAGCTAAGATACAATTTCCATCATTTACCTGGTGTAAAAATAAGAAACCGCGGAAACACATGCCCTAACCGCGAAGCTAATGCGCTCGGTGATTGCTACTTTACAAAATATGAATACAGCTAAAATACAACTTCCATCATTTACCTGGTGCGAAAATCGGAAACTACGAAAACACATATTGCCCTAACCGAGAAGCCTATTCGCTCGGTGATCGCTACTTTACAAAATATTAATATAGCTACAACTTCCATCATTTACCCGGTGCGAAAATCAGAAATCACGGAAACACATATTGCACCAACCGCGCAGCTAATTCGCTCGGTGATGCAGCAAGATTACAAAATATTATTACAGCTGAGATACAACTTCCCTCATTTGCCTGGTGTGAAAATCAGAAACCACGGAAACAGTACACCACAGAGGCGGACAAATTATTTTATTCACGCTGAGAGAAATGGTTGTTTAGGGGACGGCCTAAAATTGCATTCTAAAATATTAATTTTATTAGCGGTCGTATCGATAAGTACTGCATAACTAAATTTATATAGAATTAAATTTCCGATCATTTATGTCTTATACATTTTACCGTACTGGCTATGATTAAAAGAGATATTCATGAATTTGTATTTTTGTTGCTAAGTCCATATCAAAGCCGAGCCACGAGGACAAGGTTAATCAGAATTTAATGAAAATCGGTATACAGAGTCGGGGAATAAGAAACTACAGTCTAAGCCAGGGCCTCTCAAACGCCCAAAATATCACGCGTGCAGAGCGAGGCGCAAGAGCTCCGTGCACTGTGCATCGGTGCCGCTCGGTATGGTTCGGATCAACGCTTCGTCTCTGGGCTACTCGGCTAAGCTCGGCCCTACTCGGCTATACTCGGCTCAACTCAGCCCAAATTTGGAGCGCTATTGCGCAAGTGGGGCAGAGGGGGACAGGCGGAGCGAGCGAGAGAGGCGTGAGGTAAGAGAGAGTAAGCGCTATTGTTCCAAATCGAGGAGTGGGGGGTCTGCACTCTGGTCAACCAAGCCAAGTCGTCTTTTGCACCGTGCACGGTGCATGCACCACGCGCATGCACCCTGAGTGGCCCTGGTCTAAGCTATAAATAATTTTAGTCACCCTGGATGAAAAGGTAGTTTAGGTGGAGGCGCCTAAAACTGAATTCTTAAATACCTATGTTGTCCGCCCCCTGTGGTGTAGTGGTTAATGTGATTAGCTGCCACCCCCGGAGGCCCGAGTTCGATTCCCAGCTCTGCCACGAAATTTGAAAAGTGGTACGAGGTCTGGAACGGGGTCCACTCAGCCTCGGGAGGTCAACTGAGTAGCGATGGGTTCGATTTCCACCTCAGCCATCCTGGAAGTGGTTTCCCACTTCTCCTTCAGGCAAATGCCGGGATGGTACCTAACTTAGGCCACGGCTGCTTCCTTCCCTCTTCCTTGTCTATCCCTTCCAATCTTCCCATTCCCCCGCAAGGCCTCTGTTCAGCAGCGGGTGAGGCCACCTGGGCGAGGTACTGGTCATCCTACCCAGCTGTATCCCCCGACCCTGAGTCTGAAGCTCCAGGACAGTGCCCTTGAGGCGATAGAGGTGGGATCCCTCGCTGAGTCCGAGGGAAAAACCAACCCTTGAGGGTAAACAGATAACAAAGATCATTAACGAACGAAATAACTATGTTATTGGTGCTATTGAAAAGTACTCCATAAACGAATTTATAAAGAAAACAATTTCCGGTGATTTATATTTTATACAGTTTTACCGTACCGACTATGATAAAGAGTGGTATTTGAGAGTCGGAACTTTGGACTGTTAGATCGACAGCGTACTACTGTTCGTTAAAAGTGAGAAAATGTGTGGTTTTTCATTTGATCTAGTGTTTTATATTATAGCATTCATTTTAATTGCAACATTCCTACTGACGTCATTGTAATGACCTATGTTGATTTCAGTTGGGTAAACCACTAAGGCAGTCTTCCTGAGGGTGTAAAAAGGCAGGTGGACAGGGAGAGTCTGCCATTACAATGATAATTCCTCAACTTGATTGCGACTGATGGTAGGTAAGAGGGCCTACCATTACAATGAAAATTCCCTAACCTTGTCTTCTTGTGAGAAAAGACGTTTGGTGACTTCCCTATCGCGTTTCTAGTGTAACGTTAAGAGCTATGCAATTTATTACAATCTTACTTACAACGTGTACACTACGTAACCTAGAATTCTGTATACAATGTAGCGAAGCACGGGTACATCTGCTAGTACGAGTATAATCTTACGGCGTTCTATCATAGTGTGGCGGTAAAAACCAAGGTATCCGGTTGTTTTGTCTGAGCAGAAGTTTTCAGGATGGAATTAATATTGCGGATTGCATAAAACTATATTGAAAGTGCGCCTGAATCGCACGGTACATACAGTACATATAAGAAAACAGAGGTCCAATAAAACAGCCTTGCGGGACCAATCCCTCCCCCCTCTTAATTGCTACAGGATCAAATAATGTTTCAACTATAAAAATTCCCTGCGTTCTATTTTCTAGAAATTTAGCCACTCATACAATCACTTTGCCAGTTATCTTCTATGATCTACCCTGTCAAGGCCTTGGATATGTTAATAGTGATACAGTCCATTTGACTTCCTAAATCTAAAATATTTGCTACATCTTGCAGGAATCTTACAAGTTGAGCCTCACAAGAATAACCTTTACCCAAGCTGCCTTCTATCAAACCAATTACAAATTTTGCAAACGTGCCTAATATGATTGGAAAGAGTGGCCACAATAGCAACTCCCCAGTCATTTGGTATAACTCCTTCACGCAGCAATAACCAAGTATGTATTTCAGATATGGTACGATTTTCCGACATATCGCCTTTAGCATATCCCCGTTTCATTACAGCTGATTTTACAACTGGTTTCACGACACACAGACACAGATAGGTCTTATGGCGACGATGAGATAGGAAAAGGCTAGAAGTGGGAAGGAAGCGTCCGTGGCCTTAATTAAAGTACAGTCCAAGGATTTGCCCGGTGTGAAAATCGCAAACGACGGAAAACCATCATCAGGGCTGCCGTGGGGTTCGATCCCATTATCTCCCGAATGCAAACTCACAGCTCCGAGCCCCTAATCGCACGGCCAAATCGCTCGATAGCATAACCCCAAAAATCTTATCAATTACAGTTGCCTTTCTAGTTTACAACACATGTACTGTATATTTGTGTAAATATCTGTAATGAGTGAATGAATATAAGGTTTATATCCCGAAGATACGGATGAATATTTTTATGGCTTCCCCATTCCCACTTCAATGAAGAGAACAACTTAATTATATATTTTAGTGAAATAGCCATACAATGTATGTATGTATGTTTGTTTAGTCATCACCCCGAAGGCTGGTTGGATCCTCAACAGCTCCGCCATCAGCTGTCATAGATGGCCTAGGCATCACTGAAGAGGCGTGCTAGGGAAATGAGGAGTGATGTAGATTCCCGTTGCTTTCCTCACCGAGCCAGAAGTTGCTATTACATATCAGTCTGCCAAGCCCACTGAAATGCATGCACCAACCGACCCTACGAGCAACATTTTCACACCATTCATAGCAGGGACTGGCTGCATAAGAAATGGCATTACTAGCATCACTCATACCTCAGTCACTTTCCTTTTGTCAAAGCCAAGGATAAAGCTGAGACATATCAATGAAAGTAACAAATTGCTCTACCCCATACCAGAAGACATAGTGCACTGTAAACACTAGGTCCTGCCAGCAAAGACATAGCCATACAATAAAATAAATAAATAAATAAATAAATAAATAAATAAATAAATAAATAAATAAACCATCCTGCAGAGTGTATGTGTGTGTGAGAGCGACAGAGACGGGAGAGGGTATGAAATGAGTGATGAGACATCTTTGATACGCAGTGAATGCAATCGATATTTTCCAGAGCCATAACACTTCAACTTTTATCTCCTCGCTTTACTCCCCAGATGAGTGATTGCTTTCATCTGGAACTTGTTGCAGAGAGCTGCTGCTACAGGTGCACATCTTACTTTTCATACTTGAGTTCTTCACGTTAATGCAGGGAGTAAGACATTTTATATGAGAACAATCTGGAAGATTGAATAGTAACGTCTGGCTCAATGTGTCTGCATTTTTGTAAGGTGAAAGTGTAGGCAGTTCTCTTAAATAGTGCATTATATGACAAGTACAGTAGTTAGAATAGCATCTGCTAGGAATTCCTTGTTAAAGGACAGCAATATCTTTTTTTTTTTTTTTACATTATTATTCTACTGAAAAACAAAATATAATATAGTCTCGGAAACAGTTTCATAATATAATACGTAGCAAATAATGTTCCATATAAAAGAAAGCTATTGTGACCAAAATTAATTAAATTATCCATCTTCGGCCGTTGTCTATACACTCCAATACACAGACAAGAGTTGTAGCTAATGCAGAGGATGACTTACTGTTGAGTATGCATGTATAACCAAGTATTTACTACCGTAGTATCGACTTATAAATTAAGAGCCAAGGCAGGCAAGTCAGCTCCTGTCCAGGCAGATAGTTTACAGATAATAGAATGTCACATGGTCAGTGCGATGACTTCCTCGACCTATTGCTTGAGTTTTATGTCCATTTTTTTCAGTCGAGTATTAAATTCCGTGGATAAGCCGGAAATGGAACCCGAAACATCCAGTAAGAGGTTATGCTATCCTTACAACACGGGGCTGGCTGCCAACCATAAGAGCAGGATTAAAAATCTTAGACAAACTGGAAATGAAACACAAGCCTCTGCTACGAGCCTGTGGCATTATCTCTACGCCTTTTTAGAGACGGATTATTAGCAATAGCTTGTCACTTCTCCTCCAGGCAAATACCGGGATAGTACCTAACTTAAGGCCACGGCCGCTTCCTTCCCTCTTTCTTGTCTATCCGTTCCGATCTTCCCGTCCCCCTACAAAGCCCCTGTTCAGCATAGCAGGTGAGGCCGCCTGGGCGAGGTACTGGTCCTCCTTCCCCAGTTGCCCCCCCCCCCGAAAGTTTTAAGCTAAAGAACACTGCCCTTGGGGCGGTAGAGCTGGCATCCCTCTCTGAGTCCGAGGGGAAAATCAGCCCTGGACAGTAAACGGATTAAGAAAGAAAGAAAGAAAGAAAGAAAGACAAATGCCTTTCCTTAAGTGGATGGAGGTATTCGCTATTACTGTTTTCTGTGGCGGTTAGTACTGTGGTATGCTGGGTGTATATGAACAGATATGTATGGATACAAAGAGGAATTAACCACATTAGCCTAAAATTCCCGACGCGACCGGGAAACGAACCTGGGCCATCTGATCCGAACTCAATAATTTTAATAATGAATATTAAGAAGACATTTTAAGTGTATTTCTGCTTCTATGTATAGGTCAATCATGCCGTAAAGAGACGCCATCTAATTGATAGCCGCCACAACCAGTTTCATTGTGACGTCCGACTCCTTGGCTGAATGGTCAGCGTAGTGACCTTCGGTTCAGAGCGTCCCGGGTTCGATTCAGAGATGGGCCGGAGACTTTAATCGCGTGTGCTTGATTCTTCTAGCTCGGTGACTGGGTGTTTGTGTTTGTCCCAACACTTTCCTGTTCATATTCATGCAACGCACCACACTACCAACCACTACAGAAATATGCAATAGTGATTACATCCCTCTACATAGGATTGGCGTCAGGAAGGGTATCGGGCCGTAAAATAGGACCAAATCCATATTTGCGACTCAATTAGCATCAACAACCCCCACAAGTGTGGGAGAAGCGGCAGAAGAAGAAGAATACATTTTGACATAACATAGGATTATCAACAGATAATTTGTATTTTGCAACAATACCGTATAATTTATGAAGCCAAAGAAACAGGTGATAATTAATTATGTTTAACGATAATTTCATAATCAATGGAGTAATACAATTGTTCACCAAAAATTAAAATATGCAAGAAGTAGGCACAGATTTTTTGCTTTCTTTTAGTGTAATTATTTTTCATTTCTTTCTGATAATTAAAATGACAACCGATTATGATGACTAGGGCACCCCGCGACTTTCCCTCTTCTGGCTTTTATGAAACTTGGTAAAAGTAAACGGTAGAAGTAACGCCCGTGAAGTATTTCGATTCGGAGCTCTTTCTGTTTTGAGTTATCGAAAGAAAACTTTGAACTCCAACCAGCAGTTAGGCAAACCGAAAGCACATTTTGGTAAAATGGGAGACAGAGTACCTCAGCTCAATTGTTATCGAAACATGTATTTTATATCATAATAATAACAATGTCCGCCTCTATGGTGGAGTGGTTAGTGTGATTAGCTGCCACTCCCGGAGGCCCGGGTTCGATTCCCGGCTCTGCCACGAAATTTGAAAAGTGGTACGAGGGCTGGAACGGGGTCCATTCAGCCTCGGGAGGTCAACTGAGTAGGGGTAGGTTCGATTCCCACCTCAGCCATCCTGGAAGTGGTTTTCCGTGGTTTCCCACTTCTCCTCCAGACAAATGCCGGGATGGTACCTAACTTAAGGCCACGGCCGCTTCCTTCCCTCTTCTTTGTCTATCCCTTCCAATCTTCCATCTCCCCAGTGTATCCCCCCTCCCAAACCAAAGTTTTACGCTAAAAAACACTGCCCTTGAGGCGGTAGAGGTGGGATCCTTCGCTGAGTCCGAGGGAAAAGCAAACCCTGGACGGTAAACAGATTAAGAATAATAATAACAATAAAATAAACTCGTGTCCTCATCTCGTGCAGCTATTTTCAGGCACACGCCCAATGGATTTAAGCTGCATGTAACATTTTAACCACATGTCAGCCCTCCTTCCAGTTCTAAATTTCTGACAATACCGGGAATCGAACCCGGGCCCCCGAGGACGGCGACTAATAACAGTAGCCGTTCCACTACGGAGGCAGACGTAATAATAATAATAATAATAATAATAATAATAATAATAATAATAATAATAATAATAATAATTGTACCGGTTGGTACACCTCTACGCCGCACATTTAAATTTTCCGCCTTAAAGTACTCCTCTACAGGAGAAACTCTGAACTTTAACAACTGTATCAACTCATAAGTTTTCTCAGAAGATGTCACTACCGTAAATTTTGCGATTACGAAGTTGTCAGTACTGTGTGGAGTTCAACATGTTTTGTTTTCTATTGATCAAGAAGTGTGGACATTCTCTGATAGATGTCTCTACAAAAAAACTATGACCATGCACCCTGGTGCGAAGTGGAAGAACTTTATTTGAAGACATTTTGTATTCATAAGTTTGTCCTTTACTAAATTTCGTTCTTTCATTTGTGGGTTGGCAATATAAATCTTTTCTTTCCGCCAGTTTTGAACTTGGCCAATCCAGAATTTCTGTAATTAATTTTTGACCAATCGTGTCTTTCTTCTTCGATTTGGATGTGTAATTGTAAGCTACCCAATAAACGACTGTGGGTGTGTCTTAATTATTCTTGAAAGGTCTCGAATCTTCCCTGAGAGTATAAAAACTGCTGATTTTCCTGGCTCTCCGCCACTCGAACAACATCTGGCCTAGTGTATAGAAGTGTAGCAGGAGGCGGGGGGGGGGGGGGCGGGCGGTAGCGCCTCTTCCTTCAGGCAGCAGCTCTTCACAAAGGTAATGGCCGTTTAACATCTTTATTTTCTTGCTAGCTCAGCAGTTTAACCCTCGGGGAAGGTCCGAAACCTTCATTGTGTAACCTATCTTCAAAAATGTAAATTGCCGTCACTTTTGTAAAACTTCATATATCTTTAACTGTAAATCGGGGATAGAGAATGCTTTACCCTCTCGAGCTCCCCTTCATTTTTGCCTTGAGGTGACTACGTTTTGGTAACTTTTTCTTCTTTAATGTATTAAATTTTCTTATACGAGTCACCTCCATAGTTCGGGAATAGCCCCTGGTTCATCGGCCTAGTGCCTCTTAGGTTTTAAAGATTTTATGTAGGAGTGCAAGTACTCGCCTCCATTCTACTTGGTGTTGCGGGCCATTAACTTGACCTATTATTTTTCTACTAAGGCCCATTGGGTTGGGTACAAGATACCTCTGTTTCTTTGTAAGTGTGCCTTGAGGTCAGTTAATAGTAAAGTCCGTTGTGGCCTTTGATAGGCTTGAAAAACTGAGAGCGGGTCAGCTCTTTCTTGTATTTGGATATGTGCCTCTAGGAGGCCCGACTGTGCTAGGTGGGAGCAAGTGCTCCATGTAATGAGGAGATTTCTGCCCTTTGGTAATATGTGGTTGTGAGCTGAGTGTTCAGAAATTGTGTGGCCCAGATTGTTAAAATATCTCTAAATCTTGGCTTTCCTGGTATTGTGCCTGATTTGACTTGTTGTAACTTGTTAAAATCTGCAATTTTATGTGAAAATTGTTTTGCTATTTTTGAAAATATAACCTTTAATGCAATTCTAATCAATATCTCAGCTTTGTAGTTAGACCCATTCCAGCCCGCACCTTCTTTCACCTCTGCATTCCACGGGTAGCCCCGTAACAATAATAATAATAATAATAATAATAATAATAATAATAATAATAATAATAGATCCCAGCTGATTACCAAGGAGGTTTCAGGAAATGACGGTCATGCGTGGAGCAGATTATAAATCTTAAATCATTCCTTTCATATCTTGAACTAAGGAGCAAGCCTATCGTAGTAACGTTCATCGACTTTAAGAAGGCTTATGATTCAATTGACAGAACTACCTTAATACAGATCTTAAAATAATTTGCCTTGGACGGTAAAACAAGAGCGGTCATCCAACAGACTCTCACCAACACCATCTCAAAAGTGAAGTTCAGAGGAGAGACTTCAGATTCCTTTGAAATACGGACAGGAGTTAGGCAGGGAGGTGGTCCCTCACTTCTGTCGTTCAACTGCGCACTTGAGAAAGTGATCCGTGAATGGCACAGAGAAATGAGTTATGAAGAAGTCGAAAGCGGAGTCAGACTAATAGGCCACAAGAACAAGAACCTTTCAATTAACTGTCTAGCATTTGCAGACGATCTTGCAGTTTTCGCTGATTCCTTGGATGTGGTCACGAAGCAGATCAATCAGCTTCAAACACAAACTGCAAAGGCGAGCCTCCAGATCTCCTTTGAGAAAACGAAATTCATTACAAACATCAAACTGGCGCCAAGTGAGCTAGAATGGACGCACGGAAAAGTCAAGCGGATTGAAAATTGTAAGTATCTTGGTGAATGGATAGAACTTAACATGTCCGAAAAAGAAGGCTTTGCATCACGCATGAATATAATTGAAATGGCTTACCAGCTGACTAAAAATGTCTACAACAAAATATCTATATCTGTGAATGCAAAAAATCAAACACTATTCCACTGTCATCCGGCCAGAGGCTCTATATGCAGCGGAATGTCTCGCCATAAACAACAAAGGCATGTTGGTGCGCCAGCTAACACACCCAACTTATCTCCGTATCCCCGTTGTTGTGTTCCAGTGCTTTTGCATCGAGCATTTATGTGTGTGTCTCTGTTTGTAAAATGATTAATTGTTGTGTTCCTCTCTGTATATCAAAGCAGGAAATCCAAATTCTTCAGGTGTGAGGATTCCTGTTATCCCCCCAAGTAAAGAACTTCAGCAAAATTGGCTTAACGCTATATCAAGGAAGGGCTCAACCAAGGGTAATCAATGGATTCCATCCGAATATTCTCGTGTTTATAGCCTGAATTTAAGAGATGTAGATAAAGATAAAACGAAAAGAAATATATATTGAAGCCAGAGGGCGTGCCTAGTCGGTCTTCGAATTATCCCCACTACCTTCAAACCAGAAAAAATAGCTCCACGAAAGACCAGACAGCAACAAGATATTTCTTCGGAAGAAATCTGTGATGAAAGAAGTTCTTCAACCGCAGTAAATACATTGGATGACAAGTACGAAATTCATTTGAACAACGATGTATCAATCCAAGTCAATATTCCAAGGACTAAGAATGACAGCAGTGATCAGAAAATCAGACATTACAGGATCAGATCAAGAATTCTGAGACTGCGATAACAGCTGATGACTAACCATAATGAAGTTAAAATACTACAGAGATAATTCGAAGACTGCCCAGAAATTGGTCGTTTGAATAAAGTAAAGGAAGAAGCCAAATATAAAGGCGAAACGACCGTTTTTAAAATCGAATTCATAATTTTCTCAAAACAAAATCCGGGCAGTCAGAACAAATCACGCGGTACGATGTGGCGCGAGGAATAGTATCCCAAACAGTTACGAATATGGCAGGACTCCTGATCTAGTGTCAGCTCCGTCACAAAGTACTCTGGACAGGTAGCCTAAATGGAAAATGTTGATGGTGTTTGTCGGGATTTTCGAATTAGTGAAGGAAAGATTTAGAGTTGAATGTAAAACTCTCAGACCAACAGAGAGGAGTGTAACAGTGATCGCCGATCACATGGCTAATTAGGTACGGCTCCTCTACGGCCGAACCAGTGACAAAGTTCGTTTGTGTGGTCAATGTTGAAGGTGTATGCGGCACATATATTGTAAAATCTCCTGCTCTCGCGAATCAACTGTTGTGTTTTCTTGTAATCCGACTTTCAAAGAAGTTCTCTAGTCCTACTGCCTACTTCCTCGTTAAAGGCTTAGAAGTCTCCGATCTATCCCTTTTAGTTCAGAAATTATTACTGTAATGCCTTTCGGCAAAACAATCCAGATTGTGTGCATTTCTATTCACCAGCAGATAAAATACTTTCATAATTTCATCGAGTACCTTAAAATAATTCGGTTGGAATCAAAACGTGAAGAACTGAAGTGTCTGACTGATGAGACGGCAGATGCTGTCTCGCTAACTGTGAAATCTTTAGTGGAATGTGTGTCTTATCTGTTGCAAATGGGTTATTTTATGTTCTCACTAGATGATTTTCCGGAGACGCAATAGAAGATCTATTTAGTTCAGTGAGATTGGGTGGTGGTTTTAATGACATGACGGACGCACGCACTGCATTATGTGCAATAAAACGTATCCTGAAATCTGGTCATGAACAAAGGGCCAGCGAAATAGTGATTTTTTTTTTTTTTTTTTTTTTTTGCGTCCACTGCTGGTAAATAACAGTAAGAAAAGGGCTGAAAATGTGCTTCGTTACTCGTGTCGAAAAAATTCTGAAATCTGTATGTACCATGCAGCAGTGGGATGATCCTGATATATCTACTGTAACTGGTAAGATTTTAAATATTTTACGTATCTATATCTTAAGCCAAGCTCAAATGTGAAATGTTAGTTTCTGTATGTGCATTATCTTCTCAATTAGTAACATGTTAAGGATTATTTTTCATTTTATATTGGTGTTACGGACGAACTCGCATTTAAGGTATGTATTCACGTTTCGGACCAAAATCTGTACTATTTTATCAATGTTTTTGACATTTTTACAATGAAATACTTGCATTTACGGAAGATATTTACACTATAAAAATTTCACACTTAAGGTACCGTTTCCTAAATAATTGACAAAAACTCCAAAATTGTGCATAAATTTCCAAAAATCATAGCTTTCTGGAAAATAGTTCAATTCCAATTATTTTTGCGCATAATGCATCCTAATAATGCATACAATGTGATGAACTAAACATAATTTAAGAATTTATTGATATATTTTTTATAATATTTTTTCATGGCGGTCAAAATTTTAGAATATTTTAGAATATTTTTTCATTTGGTACCTTTTTATTATAGTCTTATTTATTATTATGTTTAGTTCAAAACATTCTACTTTTAATAAGCTTCAATTTGACATATCAATGTATTCTATAACTTAAAATTTGATGACGTTATGATTTTTTGAAATATGAAAACTCTGGAGAAATTCACTGTGTGGAAAATTGAACTTGAATCTTGGAAGTTTATTTCGGGATTGAAATGACTTACTTTGGCTAATTAAAACCCTTATGACGCATAAGGGCCGGCAAAGTCGTGTGGGGGTAGTGTGCCTACCTCTTACCCGGAGACCCCGGGTTCGATTCCCGGCCAGATCGGGGAAGTTTACCTGGACCTGAGGGCTGGTTCGAGATCCACTCAGCCTACGTGATTAGAATTGAGGAGCTACCTGACGGTGAGATAGCGGTCCCGGTCTAGAAAGCCAAGAATAACGGCGGAGAGGATGCTTCATGCTAACCACACGACACCTTGAAATCCGCAGGCCTTCGGGCCGAGCAGCGGTCGCTTGGTAGGCCAACGCCCTTCAAGGGCTGTAGTGCCAGTGGGTTTGGTTTGGTTTGATGCATAAGTAGGTCCCTCTTATTGTAGTATTTTGTCCTCTTTGAATCGTTTTCTTCCTCAGATATTTTCAGTGGTAACTTCAGCCAGAATCTTGACATGTTCAGTATGTACTGCAGGTGCGGGCGGTGAAGGTAAATTCAAAATATACGAAAATTTTCTTGCTTCACTTCGCCCACAACCATTGAAGCGCATCCCATACACAATTCTTCTATTAGTTTCAGGAATGTGACCAATTCTCCTTGATGTACACTGAGGTTCAGATTGAAAATCACTACTACGACACACCAAACTAACAAAAAAAGCCCAATTTGTTTACAGAAGTTTTTCGGCGATATTGATCCACATTTCATGCAGACAGGACATGCCAGCAAAGATAACAACATTCCACACTAAATATAATGTTAAAACTACCTTGAGAATCACCACAATTACTGTCATAATGCGAAGTAGAAGGTTTTAGACTCAGAAGCACTACTGACATTGGGAAGTTTATTATTATTGTTCTCATTTTGGACTACTGTCTCAGTAATATTTCGTTTATTCATTGTATATTGTATACTTATTTCCATAGCAACGGCGCTTTCTTTCATAGCCACTATGTCTATTACTACCCATTATTCACTTAGCAGAAGTTAGTTACTCAATATAAACACAAATAACACAGCACATGGCATTCATAGTTGGATTGCACAGCATTTATGCAAGATTCAACATTCCTTCTCCAGAGATATATCATATGACAACCAATGCTATCTTTTGGTTCACAAAGGTACTACATGGGGAAACACCAGTGCAATGTATTGAAATGTAGTTATGTAGAAAAATCTGCTTGAGTATGGAAAGCTAGTGAATGTTAGCCCCTGACCACGCCCCGGAGCAGAGAAATCATGAACGCAGTGGTCCATTTAAATGCAATTTACGGCCTTTCTGCATGTCTCAGGTCAATGATACTTACATATTTGGAAACTAGAAATTCCAGGATTTCGTTTGACATCAAAATCCAAATATTGATTATTTTGACCTAAATCGCAGTTTGAAACGTGAATACATACCTTAACCAACATGTGCCCTGGGTGCGGTAATGCTGCCGCCTGCAATGTCACTGCAAACGCAATTCTCGTGGCACAGAGCAGGCAGACGGTGGTTCTTACTGAGGCTTTCGACAAACACGTAAAATGGTCCTTGATCCGTGCGACTATATCTATTATACTATATAATATATCTATTACTTTTATTACGATCCTATACTGCTAAACGGTCGGTAGGAGCATCCGTTTGTTTGACTGGATTTTGCAACTCGATAGGTAACTGATTTTGATGTGCGGCATCGTTACTAGTGTTCATGATGTTTAAAGACAGCACCTTAACAATCTCCAAAGAGTCTGTCAGTTTCCTTATCTTGGTTCAATAATCGAGGATAAAAGTAGCTGCGAAAAAAGAAATCAAACGTCGCATCATTCTCGGACGTACAGTTATGGCAAAAATTAAAGAAGATCTGGCAAGATGGAGCAATATCTATGAATACGAAGAAAAGATTAGTCCATTCGCTTGTGTTCTCGATCTTCCTGTATGGATGCGAAACTTGGACCATAAAAGCTAAAGACAGGAACCGAATCAACGCCTTTGAAATGTGGTGTTGGAGAAGGATGTTGCGAATACCGCGGACAGCCAGGCGAACAAATGATTCTGCCATCTATTATTGGAACTGGAATACAAGAAAGTTTATGCCAAGTTGTGTACCAGAGAATCCTGCAATTCTTTGGTCACATTATGAGAAGAGAGGATGACAACCTGGAAAAATTTATTGTCCAAGGAAAAGTTTCTGGTACAAGGACACGAGGACGGGTCGCAAAAGGATGGGTTGATCAAGTAAGAGACCATGGGCTTACCATGGAGAGTTACTGTCCGGAAAACGCAAGTTCGTACAGAATGGTATCAGCTTATAAAAGAAACAACAAAGTCCTTGGGTCACGATACTCAGTTATGAGTGGAACGACTGGAGAGAGAGAGAGTATCGGTTTCCTTAGTCTCCTGTTCTATGACCATGATGTTGGCTATGCTACGCAAACGTTAAGTACTCCTTTCACCTAGTTCTATATCTGAAGACGATTCACTTAATTGAGATGGAGTGTTACCTTGTTGATGGTGTTGAGTTGTGATTGAATGTTGCTGGAGGTCCATTAGTGTGTCTGCGCTCAGGCTTGGCGTAGCAGAATGTTCCGGAAGTTGATAGCATGTCTGTAATGCAATGTTGATGAGTTGCCCCGTATCGAGCGGGTCCACCATCACCGTAGCACTTTTATATTAAATAGATATTGGTCCAAACAAATATCACAAATTAAAATTAAACACTTAGTTCACTATTAAATAATGGTCCCATTATACGAGTACACTGATATGAAGCGCTTTACTTGTTGACACGACTCTCATGGAAGAGCTGTCCAAGCAGGTCCGTACGCTGAGACTGGCGAAGTGAGAATGACGCATATGGCTTGAGACTATGTGGAGAGAAATGACGTGGGAGTAAGACACACTTATCACCATCTAGCAGTGGAGTGAAGAGGGAGTAAAAATAATCGAAAACGACCTATATTAGTGTACAATCCATAGTTTTCGGGGTCGCTGGAATGAACAGTGACACTCTGGGTGACATTTGAGTCCGAGTTCAGCCTCCATCGGCATGTGGTGCAATTTGTAATTGAGTAAAATAGTTCTTAGGTAACTGTAATTCATCCCAGTTATTTTGTTCTTGTAGTTTTCCCATTACTGCCTACGACAATACGAAAAGTGTTTAATTTTACAATTTATTACAGTGTATTTGTGGGCCCAGTAGAGCGAATACCTAGCTGTCAGAAGATGATGGTGGAAATCTGTATGTCAACACACCTAGCTCATGATTCACAAGACAGTAGCGGGTCTTTTGGCCGCCTGGTTTTTTCAATCAATCGAATAGGGCAGCTCACGGCTGGCAAATGAAGCGCGTTTGAATATCATTTTCTCGAGAACGACTCGTCCGACTTTCAAAATAATCAGAGCACTGAATTTATAACGCTCGCAAGCTTAAGGCTGGGTGCTGTAACGGTTCAAATCCCGTTACAAGATGATATCTGTATTTTTATTATTTTATCTGTATTATTATTATTATTATTATTATTATTATTATTATGTCCGTATTATTATTATGTTATCTGTGATATTGTCACTATTATTGTAATTATCAGTTTTATTCAATTCGATTTTGCAATGCCTGTTGCTTGCAAGATTGTACTTAGATGTATGCATATATACGTATGTGTAGAATAACACTCAATACCTGTACAGTGAGAATTGTTGTATATATCAGAGATTGGATGTGACGTTGGTACATTGTGCAAGATTGGTGGCGATTCTGCCAAGTCATTGCCAAGTCATGGCTACGTCATCGTGAGCTTTTAGAATATGGGCTCAGAGAGTCGGCCGCCCCGGGCTATTTCACCACTGTATGTAATATCTGTCGCGTAGGTGGGAGTATGTCATTGTTATTTCTGGAGATTACGTAGCTGTGTCAACCAACGTCTATAAAAGGTGGGTGCATATTGTAGCGTCAGTCATTACTTAAACGGAAGCAGTACAGTGAAGAAGTCTACTAGATCAAGAGGCCTTAGTTGGTCAGTCAACGAGTGTGAACGAGAGATGGTTAAGACTCAGTGAGCCATTAATTATTGGTCATTGAGAGAGTGAGACCAAGAGGTTGGTCCGTCACTTAGTTGAAGACACGGACGCAAGGACTTACCATGAAGTCAGAGAGGGCAACCCTGGACCTGCCAAGAGGTAATACCATATTGACTTACAAAGAAGTCAGATGATATGGAGAAGAAGCAGTCACAAGGATGTATCACCAAGTTAGGCGTGACACATCTACAGTAAACACCAGATCAATGGATTACGTCGTAATTACACTTAAAGTGTTGAAGGTACAGTCAAGTGAATCAGTGAGGGAAATATTTCGTATAAATTGTTAAATGTCCGGTCAAGAAGAATTCAAATTCATGCCTAGTTTCTTTCAGTTGCAATGTCATAATTTCATATTTTCATCTGTTTTATCGCAACAAGACTCACTATTTTTTGATATATTATTTAAAGAATATATATTGTTCTACCAAACGAATTCATAGTTTCATTTCATTGACAGTAAAATATCTTAACCTCAAAATTAATGGGGAAACCGAACGCCAATCTCCTTTTCCCAGAACTTATATGGTATGTTGTCAAAAGTAAGCTTATTACCCCACACCCTAGAGATAGTCAAGAGTCTCATTCTATTATTGCTGCACTGAGTGGCAGCTGGCGCCCTTCAAATAACGTATGTGTAAGTAAGCAGGTAACAAGTAAGTGTGAGTACAAGGTCCGACGAGTGTGTATTTTATTTAATGAATGTTAATTTTCATAATTTCCATTTTAAATGCAGATATTCAGATTTTTCAAGTTAAATGCAGATTTATATATTTGTAAATTTAGTTTAGGAAAGTCACAGTGCAGAAAACTGCGCAGTTCCATTTAACCCTCTAGCACACGCGCCAGATCTTAGGTCGCAGACACACGCGTGGGGGTGCTTTCCACTCCACATATCATTGTACTGTATTACTGTATTAATTTGATATTTTAAGATAGATTATGTACGAATGACTCTTTCTGCAGGGATCCAGCCAGAAAGGTACAAGAGCGGGGAGAGCACAGAAAAGTAATTTGTACATTTCACTAGGAAATAAAATGACGTGGGGTGGATTCCACCTCATAGATGTGTGTTTGAGGGTTAAAAGAATAAGGTTAGTAGGTAGTCTCAGCAGATATTGACAGCCTAAAAGTACTTCAAGGTCGACAATGAGCCCGTTGGCAGCAGTGCTGAGAGTGAAAATGTCGATAACTTTTAACGGTTCATGAATTATTGGACGTGAACGCAGTGTAGCCTAGTGCACTCTCCGGATATCCCCGAACTTGAATACTGTTCTATCGTGATGTTCCTACAACACACAAACAGACAGGCAAAAATTGAACCGAGCCAGCGTTCGACTTTTGTACACCTAAACCAGGGCATCTCAAACGCCCAAAATCTCACGCGTGCAAACTGAGGCGCAGAGGTCCTGTGCAAAGTGCATTGGTCCCACTCGGCTCGGACTAGCGCGTCGTCTCGGGGCGACTCGGCTAAGCTCGGCTCAACTCGGCTCGGATTTGGAGCGCTTCGGAGCAAGCGGAGAAGAGGGAGACAGGCGGAGTGACCGAGACAGGCGTGGGGAAATAGAGAAACAGTGGGGAAATAGAGAAACAGTGGGGAAATAGAGAAACAGCGCTATTGCTCCAAATCGAGGAGTGGGGGTCTGCACTCTGGTCAACCAAGCGAAGTAGTCTTTTGCACCGTGCACCGCGCAATGAACTGGTGCATGCACCCTGAGAGGCCCTGACCTAAACAATCACCATCCGCGATTTTTAAACAAATATGAGGCTAAACTTTGAAGCGTGCAAGCATTTTTGGGCATTACTGCTCACTTTGATTTGATCTCTTCCTTACGGTATAAAAATAGAGACAAGTATCGGGTTAATATTTAAAAATACTGACAGATGTACAACGCGTTTAAAACGTTACTGGAACGATCTTCATAGCAACAACTTTCTTACGACTGTCACTAGGATTTCCCTTATTTTTCACTGAATCGGAAGAAGGTACAGAACAAAAATTCGCCATGAACTATTTTCGTTTAAAACCAACCGTAAGAGAGATACATCGGGTTGTATGCTTTAAGCTCCTTCTGAAGCACCCCCTCGTGCTGAAATATTTTGAACAAAGTACATCTAAGATCCTACTCGACTTTATTCTAAACTGAAATACCAAGTTTAAGTTTCATTAAAATCCACCCATCCAGTTTCCCGTAATGCTGTAACAGACAAAGAAAAATATTAATCTGTTCTCGACATAGGTCATTACAATGACGTCAATGTTCATGTCATAACACAATATTAATCCACTGGAATGCTGCGGATAAAAGCAATGCTACCATACGAAATGCTCGATCAAATGAAAAACGGCACAGTTTCTCACTTTTCACAAACAATACTATCAATGCCAAGTTCCATAGCTGGAATAAATCGGCCACAGGCAGCGGTGAACACGACTCTTCCGGTTCCCGGTAAGTATGCATAGCCCCCATTAATATTAGCGCCTTATAGCAGGGATCGAGTAGCTGGAATGCTGTGATGAACTAGTGAGCCATGTACCGTCTATCGGAGATGAGTGGAAGCAAAGGAGACAAGGCACATCATAACAAACAGTAGTGAATATAATGTTATTGATCAATTTTATGGGCTTTGGATATGGTAGGCTTTCACTCCGACTCTGTGATATTAGGGCATCCAATGTAAAGGAAGTCTTCCTTCCTTCCTGACTCCCTCTATCTGTTGATATAGATGTTGATAACCATAGGAAACTTGAAATATTTGTCCCAATATTTGTACCAACTAGCTGATGTACCCCTGCTTCGCTACGGAATTCTACATTGTATACAGATTTCTAGGTTAGGTAGTGTACACATTGTGAGCAATTGTATAGCCCTTAACTTTACCCTAGAAACGCGATGGGGAGTCACCAGACGTTTTTTATCACATGAAGACTGGGCTAGGAAATTTACATTGTTATATCACGCCCACTTGCTTAGCATCAGTCACAATCAGGTTGTGGAGTTTTCATTATAATGGCAGACACTCACTCTCCATATGCCTTTTTAGATTCTCAGAAAGACTCTCTTAGTGGTTTTCCCAACTGAAATGAACATGGGTCATTCAAATGACGTCAGTGGGAATAGCGCGATTAAAAGCAATGCTTTGATGTGAAATACCTGATCAAATGAAAAACCACACAGTTTCTTACTTTCAACGAACAGTACTACGCTGCCGATCTAACAGTCCAAAGTTTCAGAGCTAGAATGACCAGGCTACAGACATCTGTGATCCATGAACATTCTTCGTTTCTTATCGGGGGGGGGGGGGTCGAATAGTGGAGAGTCCCAAGGCAAAAAATATGCCTGCTTACTTATCTGTTTCCTAGGAGTACCCGATGAGTCGGAAAATCTCAATTAACTACACTGGGGGTGGGGGGAAGCTATTTGACTTGGAGACAAATTTTTTCTCCAAGCCAGAGGAGAAACCCCCTCTTCGCTGCTAATTTGGAATAAAATGAATGTAAATTTAATAAAAGTGAAGAGGAAGAAGCTTTTCTTAAGAAACGGCTCATTTCAGGGCTGAATTTTTTGAGTTATTTAGTGAATTGTGGTGCTATAATTTGGAGTAGGCCTAAATTGTAATTCTAGACCAGTTCATATTCCTACTAAGACAGCCTCTGCCGTAAGTGTGCACACTGCTCATTCAAAACAGCGCGTCAGAGTAGGTAGCGAATAGCTGGAATACTATGAAGAACCAATGTGTTACGCAGTATCAGAAAATGTATGAACCATAGGAATGGCATGCTAAAGAAGAAAGTTTTCTAACTCCCCAGCTATTTCCTGCCAATATTCAGGCAGGCTGTTATACTCGGTACGCAGCAGTAATCCCATCTATCGGAGTCGAGTGTCAGTGTAAGAGACAAAGAACATCACAAGAAACAATGGTCAATGGTATGTTATTGTTAATCAATGTTATGAGCTTTTGATATTGTAGGCCTACACATTTAATTTTTTTCCGACTCTGAAATACCACTCTTATCACAGTCGGAACGATAAAACTGAATAAAACATAAATGATCGGGAATTCTATACTCTATAACTTTTGTTATGTAGTACTCTTTGATAGAACCAACAACATAGGTATTTAAAAATTAAATTTTAAGCGCCTTCCCCTAAACTACCATTTCATCCAGGGTGAACATAATTGTTTATAGATTTAACTGTAGTTTCTTATTCCCTGGCTGTATATACTCAACCCTCTACCCTTCCTGCCTTTGAAATGTGGCGCCGGCTCGAGACATCCCAGGGTCGCTGACTGGGTACTACCCTCAGAGATATCTTCAGATATTATAAACTAACCTTAAATTAATCAAGCGGGAAGGATAAAGAGAAGAAATAAAATAATTAAATAAAAATCCGAATGAGAACATTTACGAATGCAAAATTTATTGAAAAAGGCTAAACTTTGGCAAAGCAAATATACTTCTATACAAACAATAAACTCTTCGGACCAAATATTGTTCACAACCTCTATCACCCTCGACTATAAAATATCAACCTCATGACTCATAGATTTCAAATCCTTCTAAACACATTACTTCATCTTTATTACAATTCCCTTTCATCTTATTCATCAACTCTACTTCAGTACTTCAAAAATTTTAATCCAATTCCATTCCACTCATTTTTTTAGTACCACCATATTTCAAAATTTTCAATAATAAAATATTATAATAATCTATCATCATGACCTTTGTTAATTTGTCAAAGTACCTTTGAAAATGTTAATACAACCAAAACTTCTTCCGTTCATTCTTTGAATAACAAATTCGTATTTGCTCTCCATACCTTTAAGTTATTTCCTCACCATATTATAAACCTTGTAGTTACCATTTACTAAATACCAAATTATTTATTTAAATACACTCTTCGAAATGAAATGTATGAGGCTGTGTAAATTCATTAAGCAACATCCGCCGTGTAATTCACAACTCATCTTTTAATTAATTAAATCCATTAAATTCATTATGATTTACAAATTCGCAGTTATCAATGTCGGTATAATTGTTACCTTGAAAATCATAAGTTTATCCAATTAAGTTTGTTAGATTTGGTAATTCAATCCAAAAATTTATATATCATAAAATTATTCATCACAAATTTTATATAAAAAAATAGTCCCTATTATGATTTGAGTCCGAAACTATTTAACTTATTCTTTCTCAATACCATCCTCCCTCATATAATGCTGATAATATGGAACGCACGCACGAAATCGAAGTAACCCTGACATAAATAAATTAAATTAATTTACCGATTCATAAAAATGATAAATATCTCACATATGCTTAATTAGCTGTTTTATCATATACAAAACATATGCCTACCCTGTAGCAAGAAACCCTATACTATAATATTAAATACATCTTAACCTACACTGATTCTACAGACAATGGGATGAACCTCATTGCCGCAAGTATAAACAACCACATGAACTGAATTCAACATCAAAAAAAAATATTGCAACTGCAAAATCAAAATTTGCATTGCCCACATATTGAAGAACATATAACATAAACAAACACAACATAATTTCAATCATATAGTCACAGGGGAAATCATATACACTGGCTCGGCCGGGCATCGAACTCCGACCCTCAACATGGCATCATTACAGTGACCTATCATTATGCTTGCCGCAATGATCTGTCACGAAGTCTAGCTATCATTATTTAATCTAATTGTGCTGTCCTGAGTTCCACAAACAGAATTTTTCTTACGGATGAATGCAATATTTTGTTACTTATAAGACCTTACTACAGCTGCCATAGCCTCTCTAATACACAACGCGCCGTCCTGGTCTGTAGCCTTATCGCACGCCCGACTCATTTCATTGACACGGCATTCTAACATGTTCGCACCCACTTAAATTCTCTCTCTCTCTACTCTAAATGAAGCCATATGTTCCTCCACAATATCATGCGCCTGTGCGAACAGTTACTAATTATATAATACTCTCAATATATTTTATTCATTTCATATTTCACGTGTTATTCTACATTTCTCACTCCATTATCAGGAACACGTATATCATTATGCCGGTATTTACATATATATATGGCGCTACACAATCATTGGTTCGACTCTTGCGGTCGGCATTTTGTGTCTTAGAGGTCCCTATTTCAACACTAGCTAACTACTTCTCGGACATTTTTAGGATGACAATTATTCCCTTCAGCACAAAATTTCTCATTGATTAACGGTGCACGTTACTTACTGATGACATATATTTTCCAAAATCCCACTGTAATGTGCCAGACAGTCCGGGTTCGAAACTTGGGTCAGTGAAAATTTTCTTGACGAACTTTTCATGCGACATGCCAGGTTAATCTATCTATTCCCTCTAACTAATCCTTACTGATGCCTCCTACGTCATTAAATATTCACACACGCACACGCTAATATTTGCTAGAAGATCACGCACTGAGAAAAAAAAAAACCATGTTTCACACCCATAATGGAAAATCATTATTTACACACATTATTTTCACACTCGCGAAGACCATATTTTACCACACGCTAATATCACAATATGTACACCCCCCTAGGCATCAGCATAAAATAAAACCTAAAAAAAAACCTAACTATCCTTGCTACAGTACTTAAAAAGGAAAATAAACGAATAATCATGCATTAATTTATTTACAGTTAACAGCTAATCATGCACATGCTAGATAATGAATCAGGGTACTTATCGACTCGGCGACGCTCCATACTCAGCTCCACGGCCTCATGGTTTCAGGTCGGCCCCATGATGTACTTAAGCCATCATGCTAACGGCCTCAAAACCTGAACCCATACCATTCTCCACAACCATGGTCTTCACTCTTGTTGCTTTCATGAAATCACACGCTCATCACTTCCTACTACACTAAAATACATATAAAAAACACAGATATAGTTAAATTACTCTAGCACATACACTTATTCACAATTGTAATATACACTTTGTCTCTGCTTTCCGCGAGTTTACACGTGGCACTGCGATGCGTCCTTGTTTGATCTCGCTCCGATCCTAATTTTCAGTTAAGGTTGTAAAAATTCACCTTCTTGAATTTACAAAAATTTCGGTCATTATTGAGTTAAATGCAAAGTCTATCGGACCCGTAGTATCTTCGACAGCTAGTTATTTGATAGGAAATGCTCTAGATTAGGGTTCTCGTGAACCACATACACGTACGTCCGACACGTTCAAATTTCCGTAGCAGAGTGCCTGTTCTCAGCGGCACGCGTCCCTTCATGCACGCCGGATCTTGGATAGGAAGCTCGGGGAACCCCATTAACAATGATGTAACATCCCGTCACATGTGCCTGCGATTATTTATTCCAATAAATTGTTGCAAATACGCCGTCTTTAATTATTGTTCTCAAAATGGTTTAATCTTGTTTTCACCTTATCCCCTGGTGGATTTAAACATTTTTTTAGAAGTCATATATGCGGCACCCATCTTTAATTTACCCCCATCATTCCAAAACCTGCTCTGCTGCGATTCGCTGCCTGAAAATGTTGCCAACTTAAATCTGGTGACTTTTGTCATCACACCTCATGGAATATTCCAATGCTTTCCATTTCATCACAAGATGACCTTGACACGTGGAACTATCTTTAAACCTGGGCAAGCGTAATGGCGCCACACATCCGGCCTATAATGTAACTGCGGCTATTCCCTCATATGCCATTTTTTTACTTTCTAATATTTTTAAAGACAATGATATGAGCCAATTGGGCTCATCTTTCCCCCACTTTCTTTTTGGAAAAATTACTGACAAGGGATTTTTCCAACCACACATCTTCCAAATATATCATTGTCTTTCCATTATTTACTTAACAAATCCAGATTTTAGACTCAAATTTTCTTCCTTAAGACGAGTATTATTCATTGTTAACTTAGTAACCACCTTCTCCATCATTCCTCTTAATTCAATTAATTCTTCACAGGCACATTCTCCGCCAGAACTTTCGTTTTCATCCATTTCTCCTCTGGGCATCTCGTATGTAGTATCGTAGGTTAACATAACATCTTCTTCTTCTTCATCTTCCATCTCATCATCTTCTTCTCCTTCATCTTCTTCAGGGTGTCCTTCAAGATCGTCTTCAACTACCAACAATGTGTTTTCTTCTTTACTCCTGTTCCTTCCAAGGAAAAACCCGGAGCATTTGGATTTAAGCCCCTGGCTTCCTCTCTCTGTGTCATGTCATGATTTTCCTCAATCTCTTCTCTACATCTCCTATCCGGATTCCCTTGTTGAATCGCACTCTTCCACTGGTCTGACGATACTCCTTTCGTGGCCAACTCCTCAACATATCTTCTAGACTCATTCCTGCGTTCTTGAAGATCCATTCTGTCATTTTCTTCTCTTCTTGGTCGACCTCTTGCATCACCTGATCTATTATATGGTGGATATGGTCTTCTCATCTCTCCAAACCTTCCATATCTATATCGGTACCCTTGTCTTCTGTTTCCTCCATAATTCTGATTATAATTTGACTCATAACTTCTATCGTTGACTCGTCCTCTTCCAAAGGATTGAGCTTTCCAATTTCTTCCCTGGTATCCTCCTCGATACTCTCTGTTCTGATTATCATCGTTCTTATTGTTGTACGTGTTGGTTCCCTGGGTCTTCTTCTCTGATGAATTCTCTTCCTTGGTCAAATCAATAGTATGGACTGCTTCAATATTCCGATTCCTAGGATGATACAAGTTCGATGTTTGATCTAATTGCCTCAACAATACTTCGGCCTCTACAGCTGTTTTCACGTTCGCAGCTATCAATGTCCTTTGCACATCCACAGGTAACTGTCTTTCGATTGATGCGATTAACTCTTCTTCTGGAGGCGGACAGTCTAACTCCCTAAGCTTCAAAAGTTGCCCACTGAAAAAATCTGCGTATCTCGTGGGTACTGTGCTCTGGTATTTTCGTGAATACAGTTCAAGTCTGAGTCCTTGTTGAACCTCCTGACCCCAGTATTTTTGTAAAAAGGCACGCTTGAAACCTTCGTAGTCATCAAAACAATATTTGAATGCTTTAAACCAGATCAATGGTTGTCCATCTAGAAATCGCTCTACAATCCTCAACTGTCTATCCGGATGAATTCTATTGTCCTGAATATATTCTGTCATCTCTCTAAGGAAACTTTTCGGTGTTATCTCGGGCCCGCCAGTAAATTTCCTTGGCTTTCCCTCTGATAATCTCATCAATTCAAAATATGGAATTGGTCCCATAATCTGTGGCGTTGAAGTTCGTTCTTCAAATGGTTGGTTGGTAGTTTCAGGTAAACGGGTCTGATCTACTCCATTTCCCAATCCTACACTACTAGAATGGCTTCCTGCTTGCTCTAAGACATTTTGTTTATTTATCATCGATCGCATGAGCAGTTCTCCCTTAGTCTCCTGTAATTTCAATATCTCGACATCTTCCTTAAGTCCCTTGATTTGTCCGATCTCCTCTTTCATTTCTTTCATTAATTCTTCATGTATGTCTACCTTCACTTCCGTCTTATGGCATTTATGAGCCCATTCACTAATTTGCTTCGTTACTTCACAACCTTCAGCTCGAAGATCCGCTTGCACTCCATTTATTTCCTCCAAGAGTTCCTTCCTATTTTCAGCCATCTCTTCTTTCAGTTGGTCTTCTACCTTCTTAACTTCTCCATGGACATTATCTCTCAATTGCAACAACCGGTCATTGAATCCCTCGGCAGTCTTGACAAACGATTCATGTGTTTCTATTTGTAGCTTGGTGACTTTGGCGTCTGTCAATACGATCGCTTCCTCAATATCAACCATCTTATCCTTGATCGAATTTACAGCTTTCTGTTGACCCTCGACGTTTATTTCGACTTGACTCAGTTTCTCCGACAACCTGGCATCTACTTGCGATACTGTTAAAGCGACCTGATCTATCTTTTCTTCCAACTTGTCACTGCGGGTAACTGCTTCCATTCGGACCTCTTCTATCTGCTTCTCTAATCTTTGAGCATTCCTATCGCAGCCCTCTTTAACTATAGTTATCTCTGTCGATAGCTGATCTTTGATACTGACCATCTGGTCCCTAACTTCTTTAAATTGTTCATTGACACCTTGAAATTGTTCATTCGCACTCTCCTTGACTTCTTTAAATTGTTCATTGACACCTTGAAATTGTTGGTTAACACCTTGAAATTGTTCATTCGCACTCTCCTTAACTTCCCTAAATTGTTCATTAGTGCTCTCCTTCGCTTCCCTAAATTGTTCATTCATGTCCTCCCTCAGTTCATTCATGAGTTCGGTCATAAGACCCTTCATCACCTCCACATCTACCATATTATCTTTCTGAGAAAACGGGCCTTCCCTCTAACCATGTGCCGTGGATATGAGAAAGAATAAGTTCAAATTTCCATAATTACTATTATATAATTTAATTCCAGCTTCTTTACTTTACGTTACGTGGATAATATCAATCAAAAATTTGGCCAAACATTGCCATCTAGAAGCTGTTCCTATTTCATCTACATTTTGCCAAAGTTCTATACAAAGAAAGCAAAACCCGAGAAAAAAAAAATTCACAAACCACTAATTAACACAGCCCCAAAGAAATTTAACATCGAAACACCGAATATCGCGATACTATCATTGGGCTTTCGAATTTTTAAGTACTTCACATACAGTACATGCCAGTATACAAACACATGCCCTCAGCATTACGGCGGATATGACCGAAACAATGGCCCATATCGTCGTAAACTGACACCATAACATTTGTTACTGCCATTTTCCACAACTTGAGACCGAGGTCATCTCATCCTTCCACGAAAATCTACAATTATTCTTAACTATTGCCCCTGGCTGAATTTATTTGAAGAATAAACCAGACATTTTTAACCTCGTTTGGATTTAACACAATCCCTCTATTCTTTTGGGCATTTCTATTAAGTGACTGCCATGAGCCTATGTCCATAACAATGGTACTCACGATCTGTTCTCATTCAGTTTCGCAAACTAATCTACATTTACATGTCACTCCTAAAATATCTAACAAAAATCGTGAAACCCAAAATTTAGGATTTTCCAAAAAAATTTCCAAAATTTCTATCATCACCATGATCAACTTGGTTCCACTTAATGGGTAAACACACAATCGTGCCCCACGTCACGGGCGACAACTCAACCCTCTACCCTTCCTGCCTTTGAAATGTGGCGCCGGCTCGAGACATCCCAGGGTCGCTGACTGGGTACTACCCTCAGAGATATCTTCAGATATTATAAACTAACCTTAAATTAATCAAGCGGGAAGGATAAAGAGAAGAAATAAAATAATTAAATAAAAATCCGAATGAGAACATTTACGAATGCAAAATTTATTGAAAAAGGCTAAACTTTGGCAAAGCAAATATACTTCTATACAAACAATAAACTCTTCGGACCAAATATTGTTCACAACCTCTATCACCCTCGACTATAAAATATCAACCTCATGACTCATAGATTTCAAATCCTTCTAAACACATTACTTCATCTTTATTACAATTCCCTTTCATCTTATTCATCAACTCTACTTCAGTACTTCAAAAATTTTAATCCAATTCCATTCCACTCATTTTTTTAGTACCACCATATTTCAAAATTTTCAATAATAAAATATTATAATAATCTATCATCATGACCTTTGTTAATTTGTCAAAGTACCTTTGAAAATGTTAATACAACCAAAACTTCTTCCGTTCATTCTTTGAATAACAAATTCGTATTTGCTCTCCATACCTTTAAGTTATTTCCTCACCATATTATAAACCTTGTAGTTACCATTTACTAAATACCAAATTATTTATTTAAATACACTCTTCGAAATGAAATGTATGAGGCTGTGTAAATTCATTAAGCAACATCCGCCGTGTAATTCACAACTCATCTTTTAATTAATTAAATCCATTAAATTCATTATGATTTACAAATTCGCAGTTATCAATGTCGGTATAATTGTTACCTTGAAAATCATAAGTTTATCCAATTAAGTTTGTTAGATTTGGTAATTCAATCCAAAAATTTATATATCATAAAATTATTCATCACAAATTTTATATAAAAAAATAGTCCCTATTATGATTTGAGTCCGAAACTATTTAACTTATTCTTTCTCAATACCATCCTCCCTCATATAATGCTGATAATATGGAACGCACGCACGAAATCGAAGTAACCCTGACATAAATAAATTAAATTAATTTACCGATTCATAAAAATGATAAATATCTCACATATGCTTAATTAGCTGTTTTATCATATACAAAACATATGCCTACCCTGTAGCAAGAAACCCTATACTATAATATTAAATACATCTTAACCTACACTGATTCTACAGACAATGGGATGAACCTCATTGCCGCAAGTATAAACAACCACATGAACTGAATTCAACATCAAAAAAAAATATTGCAACTGCAAAATCAAAATTTGCATTGCCCACATATTGAAGAACATATAACATAAACAAACACAACATAATTTCAATCATATAGTCACAGGGGAAATCATATACACTGGCTCGGCCGGGCATCGAACTCCGACCCTCAACATGGCATCATTACAGTGACCTATCATTATGCTTGCCGCAATGATCTGTCACGAAGTCTAGCTATCATTATTTAATCTAATTGTGCTGTCCTGAGTTCCACAAACAGAATTTTTCTTACGGATGAATGCAATATTTTGTTACTTATAAGACCTTACTACAGCTGCCATAGCCTCTCTAATACACAACGCGCCGTCCTGGTCTGTAGCCTTATCGCACGCCCGACTCATTTCATTGACACGGCATTCTAACATGTTCGCACCCACTTAAATTCTCTCTCTCTCTACTCTAAATGAAGCCATATGTTCCTCCACAATATCATGCGCCTGTGCGAACAGTTACTAATTATATAATACTCTCAATATATTTTATTCATTTCATATTTCACGTGTTATTCTACATTTCTCACTCCATTATCAGGAACACGTATATCATTATGCCGGTATTTACATATATATATGGCGCTACACAATCATTGGTTCGACTCTTGCGGTCGGCATTTTGTGTCTTAGAGGTCCCTATTTCAACACTAGCTAACTACTTCTCGGACATTTTTAGGATGACAATTATTCCCTTCAGCACAAAATTTCTCATTGATTAACGGTGCACGTTACTTACTGATGACATATATTTTCCAAAATCCCACTGTAATGTGCCAGACAGTCCGGGTTCGAAACTTGGGTCAGTGAAAATTTTCTTGACGAACTTTTCATGCGACATGCCAGGTTAATCTATCTATTCCCTCTAACTAATCCTTACTGATGCCTCCTACGTCATTAAATATTCACACACGCACACGCTAATATTTGCTAGAAGATCACGCACTGAGAAAAAAAAAAAACCATGTTTCACACCCATAATGGAAAATCATTATTTACACACATTATTTTCACACTCGCGAAGACCATATTTTACCACACGCTAATATCACAATATGTACACCCCCCTAGGCATCAGCATAAAATAAAACCTAAAAAAAAACCTAACTATCCTTGCTACAGTACTTAAAAAGGAAAATAAACGAATAATCATGCATTAATTTATTTACAGTTAACAGCTAATCATGCACATGCTAGATAATGAATCAGGGTACTTATCGACTCGGCGACGCTCCATACTCAGCTCCACGGCCTCATGGTTTCAGGTCGGCCCCATGATGTACTTAAGCCATCATGCTAACGGCCTCAAAACCTGAACCCATACCATTCTCCACAACCATGGTCTTCACTCTTGTTGCTTTCATGAAATCACACGCTCATCACTTCCTACTACACTAAAATACATATAAAAAACACAGATATAGTTAAATTACTCTAGCACATACACTTATTCACAATTGTAATATACACTTTGTCTCTGCTTTCCGCGAGTTTACACGTGGCACTGCGATGCGTCCTTGTTTGATCTCGCTCCGATCCTAATTTTCAGTTAAGGTTGTAAAAATTCACCTTCTTGAATTTACAAAAATTTCGGTCATTATTGAGTTAAATGCAAAGTCTATCGGACCCGTAGTATCTTCGACAGCTAGTTATTTGATAGGAAATGCTCTAGATTAGGGTTCTCGTGAACCACATACACGTACGTCCGACACGTTCAAATTTCCGTAGCAGAGTGCCTGTTCTCAGCGGCACGCGTCCCTTCATGCACGCCGGATCTTGGATAGGAAGCTCGGGGAACCCCATTAACAATGATGTAACATCCCGTCACATGTGCCTGCGATTATTTATTCCAATAAATTGTTGCAAATACGCCGTCTTTAATTATTGTTCTCAAAATGGTTTAATCTTGTTTTCACCTTATCCCCTGGTGGATTTAAACATTTTTTTAGAAGTCATATATGCGGCACCCATCTTTAATTTACCCCCATCATTCCAAAACCTGCTCTGCTGCGATTCGCTGCCTGAAAATGTTGCCAACTTAAATCTGGTGACTTTTGTCATCACACCTCATGGAATATTCCAATGCTTTCCATTTCATCACAAGATGACCTTGACACGTGGAACTATCTTTAAACCTGGGCAAGCGTAATGGCGCCACACATCCGGCCTATAATGTAACTGCGGCTATTCCCTCATATGCCATTTTTTTACTTTCTAATATTTTTAAAGACAATGATATGAGCCAATTGGGCTCAATACCGATTTTCATTAAATTCTGTTTACCCATTTTCTCGTGGCTCAGCGTTGATATGGACTTAGCAACACAAATTCATGAATATCTGTATCATAGCCGGTACGGTAAAAATGTACAAGACATAAATGATCGGAAATTTAATTCTATATTTCTTTATTTATGTAGTATTTATCGACACGACCCCTAATAATATAAATATTTGAGAATTAAATTTTAGGCCTTCCCCTAAACTACCACTTCACTCAGCGTGAATAAAATGATTTATAGCCTGGATTGTAGTGGCTCAGCCTCCGACTTCACATACCAATTTTCATTAAATTATCTTCAGCCGTTTACTCGTGATGCGTGTACATACATACAGACAGAGAGAGACAGAAATTACGGAAAAGTAAAAAGTGCATTTCCTTGTTACTGTGGACATGCACGTGACCGATACAGAAATACCATTCTTTTCAAATTCTGAACAATGTGCAGACAAAACTTATTTTATGTATATAGATATATTGTAGTTGGTCCGTTATTGGACATTATAAATTTTCCAGCTAACTCATTCCTGATGCCAGCGTTTCGCCCCAGTGTGCTAAGTTGGGCTCATCAGTTGCTAAATAGCACACCTACCAAGACGCATACTGCGGCAATGTCCAGTAGTGATGGGACATTCGATTCATTTTACTGAATCGATACAGTGATCCGATTCACGGCTCATTGGTCACCGCTCCTACTGCATCTGTGTAGTATGTGCTGGTAAGACAGCAGCAACAGCATTCAGTGCTCGCAGCTGCCATCTGGTCTTCATACTATGAACTCCTTTCTTAGAAAAAATGCTAGTTACTCTAATACATCTAAGGTTTCCGGCGACGCAGGGTGGGAAAGGTTAGAAAGGTAGCAGCCATGGCCTGAATTAAGGTACAGTCCCAGCATTTCCTGGTGTGAAAATGGGGAAACTACGGAAAAACGATCTTAACGGCTGCCGACGGTGGGATTCAAACCCACCATCCCCCGAATGCAAGCGCATAGCAACGCGATATTAACCGCACGACAACTCGCTCAGTCTTTTTAAAAAAATGTATTTTTCTTCAGCTGAGGATTTTTTTAAATCGTCATATTTTGTAAGGCTACCCGAGATGTACAGTAGCCCGCTGGTTTTCTGATTCAACATACTGTTATTGCGTCTGTCCACATATGATTGAAGTCTTGTGCAACGATGTGACATATGAACTGAGAGAATACTGAGCCGTTCTTCCCAATATAAAACAGGTTCTTTTGAGTGGTCATGACTCATGAGCATGACTCATAGTCATAGGGCAGGCTAGAGTCGAGTTTAACTGTCAAATATCAACTAAGTTATAATACTAAGATTCATTAAACTAATAAATAGTATAACCTAACAGCCTACCTACTTACTAGCTACTTCAGAATTATGTTGTGACTACCTTTTTAACACTGCAAATAAATCCATCTATTATTTAAACCTCCCTGTAAGAAGAGGACAGTGAATGCAAATGGGTATTATTTTCAAATGAGCTGAGCTCGAGAGTCCATTACAGCATACGATTCTTTCAGTCTATAGCATGGCTCACTGTATGTCTCGCTGCAGCGGAAGCTCGGCTCTCCGCGTGTCCAGTGAGCCGATAAGGAGCCGTGTGTATCATGTGTCTCACTGAGCCGCGCTCGTTCACGATTCTTTCGATGTGCCATGATACACTGTCTCGCTGCAGCGGAAGCTCGGCTCCCCGTCAACGTCCAGTGAGTGCGCCACTCAGCACTGTCCGCTTGGAGTAAGCTGAATCGTGTGCCGTGAGCTCGCCTTTCCTGTGAATCGATTCACTCGGACACTTGAATGAATCGATACACTGCTTCGAATCATGCATTCAGTAGCCAACACTATACTGCATACCGTGGAGGCCATTGCGTAGGCTACTTGGAGCCACCAGCAGTGCCAGTGCACTATGAGAGACTTTGTCCCATTTCCAAAAATTAATGCCTGCCTGGTCATCAGATGATACAGATGTTGATTCCCTCTTATCTATAATTTACGATTTTTTCTTAGTCATATACACACAATTTTCCTTAACGATAGGGGCTGTAGACCATGCGGTCTTTCACTTTCACCTTAAGACAATCACAACAAAAACCACCACCATCACCAGTTTAAGACGATTGAACAATGTTTCAGACAGATCGCCGGTTGGTTGTCTGATATTTAATAAGAACCCTGAAAACTTCCTTTCGTAAATGTGAACCTATAGGTAGGTTGGATCCCCAAACTTTTGATGTTTTAGATGCAGATAATATCCAATTGTCGTATATACAATTACAAATTATTGGTGCAATATTTAGAGTGTTTATGTTTAACTCGTATTTTTTCTTTGAAATTAAGATAGGACTGGGAGGAGCTGGAGGAGTTTGGTTTCATGTCAGTGTTGTGGATTTGAATATGTAGTACTCTATTATCTGAGTGGCCCATGGGCTGTCCGAGTGCAGTTGGACTCGTGGGCAATGGTGATTATTATTATTATTATTATTATTATTATTAATATAGGAATCCACAAGTGACGGTGCACTTAATTTTACATTTATATTAAGTTAGGGTTGGTTAACACGACAGTGTAATATTATTTTTTGTACTATTTATTTCAGACCTTACAAACGGCTGATTTTTTCAACATCCATATAATCGGAGAGATCATTAGTTCGATCCAGTTTGAAAATTTGACTTCAGTTTAACGTCGATGGTATCGATTATTTAACTCTTTGACCGTTTTACTGTTCACATCTGTTGTGTAGTGGTTAGCGTGACTAGCTGCCACACCCGGAGGTCCGGGTTTGATTTTTCAATCGTTCTCTTTCTTTTTTCACACCAAGTACTTATTAATTAATTTTAATGGCTTCATTGTGAAAACAAAAGCATATGAAACCCAAGGTGATGGTTGCTTTATTATCACACAAGCAACAGTTTCGCACGACTCCAGAATTGAGTTCTTTATTTTGCTTCTATAGCTGAATAAAAGCAACAACAGGTCGACAAACACAGTTCTTTTTTAAACTTGTCACAACAAAACAAGAGCATGCAAGATAGCGCGAGTGATTTCGTAGTATGAATTTTTAGGGATCTAGCGAAACTTTACTAATTTCCGTGAGTAAACGTTTTATCTTCAGACTTGTGATATTCCGAAAGGTAAATGCCCCAGTCGAACGATGCCGGTGTTGTTTTATCGAATACCTCCGCGAAAGTTTCGATACTTGCATTGGTCGGACAGACAGTTCAGCGTCACGCTGCAATGCCCGAAAGACATTCGATCAATATCACCAGTAGTGACGGTAGGGTCATTAGCAATTGAAAACGAAAGAGAAAACTTGTGCGATATTGTGCACTATCACTATTTCATCCTTCTTTTTGGAGGATGACTCCTCAAATTCCTCGTTTTCTTTAATATTCGAGACATGGCTGCAAGACAAGAATAATAATAACTATTATAATAATATGGTCCGCCTCTGTGGTGTAGTGGTTAGTGTGATTAGCTGCCACCCCCGGAGGCCCGGGTTCGATTCCCGACTCTGCCACAAAATTTGAAAAGTGGTACGAGGGCTGGAACGGGCTCCACTCAGCCTTGGGAGGTCAACTGAGTAGAGGTGGGTTCGATTCCCACCTCAGCCATCCTCGAAGTGGTTTTCCGTGGTTTACCACTTCTTCTCCAGGCAAATGCCGGGATGGTAGCTACCTTAAGGCCACGGCCGCTTCCTTTCCTCTTCCTTGCCTGTCCCATCCAATCTTCCCATCCCTCCACAAGGCCCCTGTTCAACATAGCAGGTGAGGCCGTCTGGGCGAAGTACTGGTCATCCTCCCCAGTTGTATCCCCAGAGTCTGAAGCTCCAGGACACTGCCCTTGAGGCGGTAAAGGTGGGATCCCTCGCTGAGTCCGAGGGAAATACCGACCCTGGAGGGTAAACAGATTAAGAAGAAGAAGAAGACAGTTTAACTTCATTATACCATGATTAATGATATTGTTGACTACCAAATATACTAATAGTTTAAATTTAGTTTATCAGATCGATGGTGATGATTATCATTGATAATTTACGTTAGTTTACCAGACTGGTGAAAGTGATTACATAATTAAAATCATTTATTCATTTTAATGGATGATGGTAACGATTAGTAAGATCACTTTACGTATTTTTCCAGTAATGATGGTGTCGATAATTAATTTCAGTTCTGAGTTATGATGCCATTCATAGAGGGTTGAATCTAAATCTATGTTTCCGTTCATAAATGAGGTGTTAAATTAATTTAATTAATATTTATGGGTGCTTATTGGATTTTTCATTCACAATTTTATTCTAACATAACTTGAAAGTGATTTGTTCATGAGCGTCAATTAATTAATTAATTCATTCATTAATTCATTAATTGTCCGACTCATTAGCTGAGTGGTCAGCGTAGAGGCCTTCGGTCCAGATGGTCCCAGGTTCGATTCCCGGCCGTGTCTGGGATTTTAATCACCTTTGATAAATTATTCTGGACCGGGGATTGGGTGTTTGTGTTTGTCGCAACACTTTCCTCTTCATATTCAGACAACACACTACACTACGAACCACCATAGAAATACGCAATAGTGATGACACTCCTCCATATAGCGTTGGCGTCAGGAAGTGCACCCGACTGTAAAACAGGGCCAAATCCACATGTCCGACACATTTGCACCCGTGACCCAGGCGTGGAAAAAGCGGTAGAAAGGAAGAAGAATAATTCATTAATTGATTTGTGGTTCAATGGCACATTAAATATAAATGCAGCTTTTAAATGGTAAATGTTTTTATAGTGTCCGGTTGTTAACAAATGTGATGCTATAATTTTGTTTGTTATTTTTACAAATTCAGTGCTATTGAACTTTGGAGCACTGTGCCTTGCAGATGAGCAGATTAAGTAATAAATTAGTTTTTAATTACAGAATGGTCGATTCAAGTAAAACTAGAGGGTATTTCGATTCGATTAAGGATCCATTCGGTGGCTCTGATATCCTACGTGATCATGATAATCGGTGGATAACCGATAACTGAAACAAACTGAATTTTCAATGGTCAGAGGAATCGACCAACGGTGTTACTTGAAATATGACGTAACAAAATTTAGTTTTTCTTTCTTTCATAACAATGGTAAATTTAAATTCGAATAATTCAAGAAATAAAGTACAGGTTTACTAAGGAAATTCTAGGGTTAGTTCACAATTCATATAAAATTTTCTGTCATCTGTGATGTAAAATTTTTCTTTGTTTATTGATGCTTCACATCATTCGTTTAACTTCCATAACTTCAGTTTCACGATAAATAAATTAATTTTTCCCACTTCTTGGATTTTATTTCATGTAAGGAAGATCTTCTTTTATAACCCGTCGATCTATGTTAACAAGTGACAGAAATGCCCGAAAACTCTGAAATAGGATAATTAATAATATGCTGCCGAGAACATCTGTTGACAATCGACATTCAAGGGTGCAACAAATAGACATACAGATAGGTAGATATATGAGAGCGATACTCACGTTGTTCTACTTCTAACATTAAAAACGAACAGCAACAGAAGCGTCGAAAATAACAATTTGGTTTCGTTCCAGACACTAACTTTCTCTGTAATCTTGTTTTAGTGACTGCCTTTATTCTGCAGATTGGTTGAGTTTGGCAGCTTGACACAAACAGATTCGACGCGAACTCATAAAGTTGGCCCTCGCAATAAAGTGAACAACAGATGTTTGCTCAAACAGAACTTTTAATACGAAGACTGAGAGCCAGCCCGATAGATCTGAGGGAAGGGAAGGCTGATAAATAAATGGGAAGACGAGAGGAGGCTCTAAAATGTAATTCAACTCGTCACATCGAGAATTACCTGCTATTTATCATGGATTACGTGAGTCAACAATTAACGTTAAGAAAATGCAAAAACTCCCGAATTTGATCTCAAGAACATGCACTTTTTATATCTACTTCATGTTTCTTTTTCTACCACTTTTCCCACACCTGTGGATTCGAGGGTGCGAACTGTGTCGCACATATGGATTTGGCCCTGTTTTACGGCCGGATTCCCTTCCTGATGCCAATCCTGTATGGAGGGATGAAATCACTATTGCGTATATATGTGGTGGTTAGTAGTGTAGTGTGTTGTCTGAATATGAAGAGGAAAGTGTTGGGACAAACACAAACACAAACACCCAGTCCCCAGGCCAGAAGAATTAATCAAAGGAGATTAAAATCCCCAACCCGGCCGGGAATCGAACCCGGAACCCCAAGAACCTCATCGCTGACCATTCAGCCAAGGAGTCGGACGCACTTTTTATATCTACTATCCAGAATTATTAGGAACACTTTAGCAGAACAGATTAGATTTCAGCCTGGTTTTTCAACAACTGATCAAATCATCGACAAATACAAGAAATTAGACAACGACGAACATCTTGCATTTACTAACTAATAACATGGCCTTTGATTCCCTTGACGACTCAAGTCTTTGGCGTGCTTTGGCCAAGCAAGGAATAGAGGAACATTACAGTATATCAAAATCATGCAACAAATGCACGGCTAAAGTAAAGTGAAGATTAGCCTTGAATCCTTCAGAACTGAAAAGGGAATTCGTGAGGAAGGTCCTATATCCCATTAGCTATTCACCTCGTTATTTAAGGATGTCTCCTAGAAATGAAATGGAATGGAATGACAAGTATATCAACATTGACGGTGAGAAACTTTCAAAATCCTGGTTCGTAAAAGACATTACGGTATCGTTTTTCCGTAGGGTCGCTTGCATCTTCAGAGATCTGCTGTAAAATGAACAGCGTCAGCAAGGTCAGAATTCGTTGGGAAGGTGGGAAATCGAGACAACTAATAAAGGTGATGGATGAATACAGACTACATACAGCTGGCGTTCATGAAGCACCAGGGCTGATTTTGGAGAGGTTACGAACCAAAATGGATGTTACTTCCTCCGTTCTGTAAAAGGTGGAGAAGATGCCGAACGTAAAGAAGGAGAGGAATCCTCAATATATATGGTAAGAGAAGCCTTACTAGGTGAGACTCAGACATGAAAATCATCAATTGTCAATGACTGCGTCTGTAAACAACTTCACAAAATTCTTAAACGAATAAATCCTTCGTGGTGTCCGAGAGAATAATAATTGCTTTACAACTAAAACCACTGAGCTCGATAGGTGCAGTCGCTTAAGTGCAGCCAGTATCCAGTATTCGGGAGATAGTGGGTTCGAACCTCACTGTCGGCAGCCCTGAAGAAGGTTTTCCGTGGTTTCCCATTTTCACACCAGGCAAATACTGGGGCTGTACCTTAATTAAGGCCACGGTAGCTTCCTTTCCACTCCTAGTCCTCTCCTGTCTCATCGACGCCATAAGATCTATCTGTGTCGGTGCGACGTAAAACAACTTGTAAAAAAAAAACTAAAACCACGAATTATTATATAATTAGTTTCACGTCCCACTAAGTACTTTTGCAGTTTTCGGAGGCGCCAGAATTTTATCTGGCAGGAGTTCTTTTACATGCCGGTAAATCCACCGACATAAGGCTCCGCATCTGAGCTCCGTCAAATACCACCGGACTGACCCAGGATCGAACTTAATACGAGCTCAGAAGGCCAGCACTCTACTGTATGAACTACTCAATCCGGCAAGACATAAATGCCATCACAGTACTAATAGTTGAACAAAGTTATTTTCAAATATTTTACAACTATATACTGTAATAATAATAATAATATTAATAATAATAATATTAATAATAATAATACGAGTAATAATGCAATGTCCATTCAATAGAGGTCCGTTTCCTTTGCTGAATGGTCAGCGTATTGGCCTTCGGTTCAGAGGGCCCCGGGTTCAATTCCTTGCTGGTTCGAGGATTTTAACTGCGTATAGTTATTCCTCTGGCCCGAAGAATGGATATTTGTATTCGTCTTAATAAACTTCTCTCCATCTACGTATAATACGTTACGCTACCAGCCACCACACAAGCACGCAGTCGTGAATACATCCCTCCACTTGCGGTTGGCGCCTGGATGGGCACCAGCCTTGAAACTGGGCAGAATCACATCAAGTGCTGACCCCAATACATTGTGGGAAAGGCCAGGTGGTATAATAATGTTCATTCAGTAGAGATGTTTGTGTGTTGTTCGTTCAATCCTCAGCCCAAAGGCTGGTTGGATCCTCAACAGATCCACAATTAGCTGTTATTGATGGCCTAGGCGTCACTGAAGAGACGTCCTAGGGAAATGAGGAGCGAGGCAGTTTCCCGTTGCTTACCTCACTGAGCCAGAAGTTGCTATTGCATATCAGTCTACCAAGCCCACTGAAATGCATGAACCAACCGACGCTATGAGCAACAATCTTTTTTGCTAGTGCCTTTACGTCGCACCGACACAGATAGGTCTTACGGCGACGATGGGATAGGAAAGGCCTAGGAGTTGGAAGGAAGCGACCGTGGCCTTAATTAAGGTACAGCCCCAGCATTTGCCTGGTATGAAAATGGGAAACCACAGAAAACCATCTTCAGGGCTGCCGACAGGGAGATTCGAACCCACTATCTCCCGGATGTAAGCTGACAGCCACACGCCCCTAACCGCACTACCAACTTGCCCAGTGAGCAACATTTTGACACCATTCATAGCAGAGGCTGGCTGCATAAGGAACGGGATTACTAGAATCGCTCATACCTGAATCACTTTCATATTGTCAGAGCCAAGGATGAGACTGAGACACATCAATGAAAGTAACAAAATTGTTCTAGCCCATACCAGAAGACATAGAGCACTGTAAATACTAGGTCTCACCAGCAAAGTATGTGTGCAATAATGTGTCTGTAAACAGAGGATATGACTACTAGTTCTTTAAAGATATACTGTCGCAATCTGCAAGTTTAAACTAAATAACTCATCAACAGATGATTCTCTATAACCTTTGAAACAAATTCCCAAATACTTGCCTCATCATTAATGTACATGAAAAGGAGATTTATATATATATTTCATATATACTCCCAGCTTGGTGCTGGATCAGATCATAACATCTCCGCAATATATCTGGATAATCTCCCTGCTTGTGTCATGGAGCAGTTCGAGTCGAAATGACGTTCATTTCTTTCCTGACCTCAGCGGCCAAAATAACTAGCAGCAATATTCTTGCTCACGTGTGGAGATGAAGCGACCATCTGAAAGCAGTATTTATTGAGTTCCAATCCATTCGCAATGAACTTCAGACGCACGACGTGTAATAAACACGGAACGCCTCGCTGCACTTAAAGGGAATGGTCTAGTCTGCACTGCCAAGTCGACAAAGACAGTATGCCAGGTAAATATAGTTTTAATGTTCTACTTTACATATATCTGTTTGCTAGCTACATCTCACGGCCATGCTTTATTGATAAAGAACGTGTCTACACTTGAACAAACAAGATGTTACGACGGTCACGGACTAATATTTAAAATCCCACAAGACAAACACACCGTCTGCACGGCTTCACTTCTAAAACATGTTTACTTCCATATGGGAAGAACAAGGTGTTCGATAAATTCTCCACCGAGCTCGATAGCTGCAGTCGCTTAAGTGCGGCCAGTATCCAGTATTCGGGAGATAGTAGGTTCGAACCCCACTGTCGGCAGCCCTGAAAATGGTTTTCCGTGGTTTTCCATTTTCACACCAGGCAAATGCTGGGGCTGTACCTTAATTAAGGCCACGGCCGCTTCCTTCCCGCTTCTAGCCCTATCCTGTCCCATCGTCGCCATAAGACCTATCTGTGTCGGTGCGACGTAAAGCAACTAGCAAAATAAATAAATAAATAAATTCTCCTAGTTTGTTTTCATTTAAATGAACCAGCTACGTAGCGATTGGTTACACCTAGCCTTCTGTTCACATGGCTGCTGATTTGAATCCTGACGTAGTCATTAGGCATTTACGGATGCTTAAATGCTGGAGATGCGTGTCAGTTGATTTACTGGCATGTTAATCCATTCGGACTATTAAGGGATTAGAACCGACAGATGTCACAATGGACCGGCTGAGCAGCTCGGACGGTAGAGTGCTGACCCAACTTGGCTAGATGTATTGGCACGTTAAAGAACTCCTGCACGGCAAAATTCCAGCACTTCGGCATTTCCGAAAACCGTAAAAGTAGTTAGTGAGACGTAAAATCAATAACATTATTATATGTCAACGAAACTTGATAGGATCATCAACAAACATTCTAAATTTAATGGTAATTTTACAGGCGTGCCAACTTTCAAAAGTCGTAAATCAGGAGATTCTTTTGCGGCATATCCCGACTTGTTACGACATCTCATTGATGACGTAACTTTGAAGAATATTTAACACATTATACTACTCAATTATGAAATTTTTCTTATTAATTGATCTATTTATAAATACTGAAATATTGCATGTAGCCAGCCTGGTAGCCATGATCGTTTGGGGGCTGAAGTCTAAACGGTCTGACACCGAGGTTAGCCGGTTCGAGTCCCGTTGGCCGAAAAAAATTTCACCATCAGAATGCTGGCCGGCAGGGTAGGGGAGGTGGTGGTATACAATTTCTAATCACCAGATTGCGTGCCAAAAGCCTGAATTCAATTCCAAACCTCTCCACAGTGCTCATGTGGAGTGAGGGCATATGACGCTGTTGATGGTGATTCGTCCGTCGGATGGGGACGTTAAGCCTTGAGCAGACCCCTTTTTGCTATTCGACAGGAGTAGGCTATGTACCGGCACCGGGTTTCACCCTCTCCCTACTATCATATATCACGTCATTCATTTCATCTCATTAACTCCTCTGATGAGGTTGACGTCAGGAAGGACATCCGGTCATAAAAACCCGCCACGACAAATTCATCTCACCTCATACCCGACCCCGTAGGGAAACGGGACAAGGGTTGGACAAACAAACTGAAATATTGCATGTATCACTAGCCAACATGATTTTGCGGTAAAATAGAAAATATGTCATTCTTATGGAAATCGCTGCCCTGATTCCGAAAATGATGCTATTTTTTTCCCTATCACGTCTAGTTTTGACGCAATTCGGTGTTTTAGTTATCTGCATTAATTCGTAAGATGTAATGTTGAGAGATGTTCTCGCGCAACTTTTTTTAGAATACAATTATGTGATTTGATTTGTTATTGTTTGCATCTTATCATAGGTTTATTGCTGTCTAAATTTTCATTTTGTAGTTGGGGGTTTCCTGGTAAATTTATAACAAACTCCCCCAGATACGCAATAGACCGCGAGGTATATAGGATCGAAGATAAGACAGTTGAGAGTTTGTCTTTCATCTTAAATCACTTGAATAATCAGACGTGTTAAAAGCCCCAGCCCTTATTTCAATGTTTATGATGGACTGATAAAGCAGTTTCCTTTCAAAGATAACAGTCCGAAAGTATTATACTCAAGAAGGTGAACTTGTATTTTGTACGGATGCTTCAAATCTTCTACGTCGATTGGGAGAGAAAGAGTATGATCCTAGTAACTGGTGTGTTTTTATTGACTCTTCCAAGATAAGTTTAAAGGCTGTTTTGCTTCATAATACAAATGTTCTGGCATCCGTCCACTTGCACACTCCACAAAATGTCTGAAACATACGAGACCTTAAAGTTGGTGTTTGAAAAAATTGAGCATGGGTGGCAAATTTGCAGAGATTTGAAGATCATTGGATTGTTGCTGGGACAACAAAAAGGCTATACAAAATTTCCCTGTTTCCTATGCGAATGGGATAGCAGGCCACGGGATAAACATTAGGATACAGTGAATTGGACAGAAAGGAAACAACTACAACCAGAATCCAAAAATGTCTTGAATGTAAGTCTTATTGAGCGTGAAAAAATTCTACTTCCACCCTTGCACATCAAATTTGCATTGATGAAATTGTATGTCGAGGCATTAGATAAAAGTAGCCTATGCTTCCAATATTTATCCACTAAATTTTCCTCATTATTAGATGCAAAAATCAAAGACGGTGTATTTGATGGACCACAGATTCGCAAACAGATGAAGGATAAAATTTTCACAGACATGATGACCAAAATTGAGAAAGAGGCATGGAACGCATTCAAAGATATAGTGACTAAATTCCTTGGCAACATTAAGGACCCTCAATACAAAGAAATTGTAAGGAAAATGTTGGTAAAGTTCAAGGAACTCGGTTGTAATATGAGCCTTAAGCTTCATTTCTTAGCTTCGCATCTGGATTATTTCCCTCTAAATTTAGGAGCTGTCAGTGAAGAACAAGGTGAAAGGTTTCACCAGGATCTCAAAGATGCAGAACGACACTATCAGGGACGTTGGGATGTGAATATGATGGCCGATTACTGTTGGTCCATTGCACGAGACGACCCTTCTAGAGATCATTCAAAAACTTCAAAAACCCGGAAATTCCACGGAAAACAGGAAAAGATGGAGGTGTGAATCTAACCTGCACATAATGTAAGTAACAAAACTATGTATGTTTAACCATGTAATTTTTATTCAAGGTACGGTTATATTAACTGAAAAGCAACTATACAGTCGAAACTAAATAGGCGCTTTATGCTTCAGTTTCACGAATTTCAATATACATTAAAAAAATAATACATACTATCTTCTTGCTTACAAAGCAGCATTTATGTGTATTCAATGCATGAAAAATATGATAACGTTTTCGCAAGCTGAAATTCGCATTAATACATCAAATTTAATCAATACTAAGTATCAACAATTTTACGTAAGAACAAAATAATATTTTGTAAAATTGCCACCAAACCAGACGTGATTCGCCAAAACTATTTTTTTTTCTCGAATTCTGCGTTAAGAAATTCATAAAACCCACCTACGTTCGTTTTTACCGCACAAAAAAGTTTTATTTTGCAGGCTAGTGTATTTTATAAATACCGGTACTGAAATACTGCATGTGTCTAAGCTTTAGAACACATGACCCTCCATGAATTTCTGAACTGGATTTATGGTCTAAACACTGTTCTTGTTGAAATGATTTTTTAAGGTTTAATATTTTCCAGAGTTCATTTTCGGGAAGTTTTTATCTGAAGTGAGTTTTTGTCCTTGTAAATACGCTAAAAGTATAGTCTCATAGTCGGCATTGCTGTGTAGAAATGGCAAAATAAAAAATAAAAAACATTACGTTAGAGATTCTGTCATATTCAATAACACCAGCAGCTGATTGCATCTGTCTTGTCAGTGCCCAGGGAACATTAATTCTTTCCAGCTATTTAAAGAACGAGGAAAAACATGGGATTTTCAAAAATTACACGAATACTAAATCTGTTCTCAAAATCGGGAGATAAGTCTCTGCGATCAGGAAAGAGGGAGGAAGGGCCAAAAATAGGGAGTCTCTCACTTAAATCGGAGGAGTTGACACGTTTATAACTATCATTTTGCTGTAAAATCAACGGTGGTGTTATAATTAATTGCTGCTCGGGGCAGTCAGCTGATGATGATGTAGAACTCCCTTGCATATCCACAACAGAAATACAGAGTGTAACAGAAATACTTCTAGTCCGTTGAAAACTGATGATGATAAGACACCACTCCAAGAAAATATCCTGAAAAATTTACTACTATAGGAGACAAGGAAACTCCAAATTTCGCAGGATATTTTTTGAAAAGTCCGTAGAGCAAACCGCGAACCCAGATGGTAAACACCACTGCACCTTACCATAGGTCAGTCCTCGTGTCAGAGCACTCCCATTCCGTGCACGTCTGCGCCTTGTTTTCAGAAGCACGCGACAGTGTTGTCAGACACCACAACACACAAAACCATATCTCTCTACAAGTGGGCATCGTTTTCTCTTCAGCAGTCTTTTTTCGGCCGGGTGGCCCTCACCTATATCTGCTACTCAGCCGACCTCAATATTAGCAAATCAGTTGACGCCTCGTTGGCTGTCGACTTCCCACGACCTTGGCTTTTTGCATAATTCCCGGCGTGGATCTTGCCATCCCCGAAGATGACATCTTCAACGACCTTTGTGCCGCTGGCCTTCCGGTTCACAATGTCTATCGACTGGTTGATGGCCTCACCTCTACACCTTCTTCACAGATTCTGGTTCATCTCAGCGACGAGGCTGCCCTTCAACGTCTTTACACTTCGGGCGCAACGATTCACTGTCGGACCTATGCAGTGGTACCAACCCCTCCATACATTGAAGACCAGCTTTCTGCCAACCCAACCCTTGTCCCAACTGTCAATGAGTCTCCATTTAGACGATGCTTCTGCCCTCAACTCTCACCATCCCGACAACCACCACAATACCATCCGTCCTTCTCCCTCCCTCACTTCCCATCACCACTGTTACCACATGTCATCCCTCCCCTGTTATGTCGTCCTCTCTCCCTATTTCTGCGCCCCCTGCCTTTCAGCCTCACCGGCCTCGTCTGTCGCAGTTACGCCACCGCCATCTCCGCCGGCTAGCACCGCACAGCAGTCATCATCGACCCAGCCGCCTTCACCGTCCACTTCTGCCGTGTACAGCTGTGTGCTCCGTGGAATCCCTCCAGACTTCTCCGACAGGGACATCTTCCAAGAACTCCGAGCAGCCGGCGTTCCCGTCCGACGAGCCATTCGGATCCGGAACGCCTCCGGCCCAACGTTTATGGTACGCCTCCAGCTGCCTACATCCGAAGCAGTTCAACAGCTCATCGCCACCGGTGACCGTGTCCACGACCATTTTTATCGCGTCGAGCCCTCTCTTTCCCGGCCTTCACCTGGTCGCCAGAGCTCAGATCGTCCATATCGTCGCCCCCGGCCAATTCCTCTTCCCATTTTTCCACCTCCACCAGTAAGCCCACCCCCTCCTCCCAACGGCTTCCTCCCTTCTCCCCTTCCAACATTTGACTTCCTCCGTCTTCTCACCGCTTCTCTTAACCATTTAACCGCTTCCCTCCATCTTCTTACCTTACACATCTACCCCGGCACTTCCTTTTAAACTCCACTTCCTCCCTTGCATTTCACATCTTCCCTCACGCATACCTTGTATCTTGATTTTGTAATCACATCGTTGTGCTTACCATTTGTAAATCTGTCAATAAAGCTCTAGATAACCTACACACCCTTAACCTCATCTCCTTAACTTATCCATTCATACTTAGGCATAGGCACAATTCCCCTCCCATCTCCTACATATTCACATCCTTTACCCACCTCCTTCTTCCGTCACATCTCCCCAACCCGTCCGCATCTCTTGGCCAGAGAGAGGGCGTTACCCTCTAGGTGGCCCACCCCACCCCTTCAGGGTGGGGAATGAAAGCATTGTTAGTAGTAGTGTTGTCAGAGTCGTCAGAGAACTTCAGTTCGATACGAGCACAGTGAATCAGTGCAAAGGGTGAGAAGATGTATGACAAATTATTTTACTTTTCAATTTGCTTTACGTTGCACCGACAAAGATAGGTCTTTAAGGGCGACGATGGGATAGGAAACGGTTAGGAGTAGGAAGGAATTGACCGTGGCCTTGATTAAGGTCTAGCCCTATCATTTGCCTAGTGTGAAAATGGGAAAGCACGGAAAACATGTTGAGGGCTGCCGACAGAGGGGTTCGATGCTATGCAAGTGACAATAATATTTTGCATTCGTACATTCATTTCGTAGGAAGCCTCCGTGGCTCAGGCGGCAGTGCGTCGGCCTCTCACCACTAGGCTCCGTGGTTCAAATCCGGTAACTCCATGTGGGTTTTTTTTGCTAGTTGCTTTACGTCGCACCGACACAGACAGGTCTTATGGCGACGATCCATGTGAGATTTGTGCTGGACAAAGCGGAAGCGGGGAAGGTTTTCCTCCGGGTACTCCGGTTTTCCCCGTCATCTTTCATTCCAGCAACACTCTCCAATATCATTCCATTTCATCTGTCAGTCATTAATCACTGCCCCAGCGGAGTGCGACAGGCTTCGGCTGTCGGCACAATGCCGCTAGATGGGGGCTTCATTCTTTTTATTCCTGACCCGATCACTGACTGAAAAACAGGTTGTAGGTTTTGAACATTCATTTTGTGATAAAAATCTGTAATAATATTTCCAACAAGAGGTTATACATGATTATCTTCAGTTCTCTGTAGTAACGTTAACTTTACTAGGCTAATTTATTGTATTGTCACAGATACAGGGTAAGGCGCTGTACGTCTATTTACGAGCAGGCGCACAGGGATCTAAGCAAACTTCGGGCACATTCAGGATCCTTATAAAACTGATTAAGTAAGCACACATTTTATTTCTTTATTTCTTCATCAGTTTAACCTCCATGGTCGGTATTTCCCTCGGACTCAGCGAGGGATCCCACCTCTACAGCCTCAAGGGCAATATCCTGGAGCGTGAAACTTTGGGGGTCGGGGGTTACAACTGGAAAGGAGGACCAGTACCTCGCCCAGACGGCTTCACCTGCTATGCTGAACAGGAGCCTTGTGAGGGGGATATGAAGATCGGAAGAGATGGACAAGGAGGAGGGAAGAAAACGGCCGTGGCCATAAGTTAGGTACCATTTGCCTGGAGAAGTGGAGAAACTACGAAAAATCTCTTCGTGGATGGCTGAAGTGGGAATCGAACCCCTCCCCCCCCCCCGCACACATACACACGACTCATTTGACCTCCCGAGACCGAGTGGACCCCGTTCCAGCCCTTGTACCACTTTTCAAATCTCATGGCAGAGCCGGGAATCGAACCCGGGCCTCCGGGGGTGGCAACTATTCACACTAACCACTAAACCACAGAGGCGGACCATATTATTATTACTGTCTTACAGCCATTTCTCGAATATAAAAAAAAACGAGGAATATGAGGAGCCATGCTGAAAAAAGAAGTATGAAATAGTGATAGTGCGCAATATCGCGCAAGTTTTCTCTTTCGTTTTCAATTGCTACCTACCTTTGAAATGGCTGCGGACGCAATACCAGGAAACTCCGGGAAATACTTTGGAGATTCAAGCTTACCATCTTACTGTTATAACTAGGGCCCGGATTTTTAGGTGGCATAAACCTTCACTTTAGGTTTCTTGTATTCTTAAAATAGGTTATTTTAGGTTTTGCCTCCAGGCAACAATACTTTCCTGTTTTTGTAATTCTGTAAAATTTATTTACGTACTTATTTCACAAAAGTTTACATTGTCATATTCATATGCATAAAAATACACACAGAATACACTTTACTGTTTCCTTTGTAAGTTATTTTTTGGCATTGCAGGAAATAACAACGTACATACCCAAATTGTCTGGCGTAAATTATTTCCGGTTGTCACGTAGCACATTGTTATATGACGAAAAAGTTCTTTCAATGGAACATGCGTCACTGGAGCGTAGTACATAGATGGTAATGCATTAGTTGTAGGGGTAATTTTCCTGAATACTTTTCTCCCTTTAATACTGAACTGATGACTTCCATATCTTCAAAACCAGGATTGCGTTGAAGAATCTTCTCTAGCTTCGAAGAACATGCCACTCCCAATGGCTCAGGTATTTCTCTTCTGGAAACATTGCCAATGATATCCAGGGAATCTTTGAGTGGCAAGGTTGCACCTTCCAACTGGAGAATAGCTTCTGGTATAAAACAAAAATGTGTCTTAATGTATGCTAGAGAAGCGACGACGGTCGGGCACTCGAGCGATTTCTTGGCCTTGTCGATGCAGGAAGCTTCTGTTTCATCCAAGTCATTGACGACATTTTTAATTCCTTCTGGGTCCTCAGCATAGTAAATAGCAGCAGACAGCCAAGTTCCCCAGGGGGTAAGTATCGGCTCAGGTGGAAAGAGGCGTTGTTGGTAGTTTCTCTTTGATCAACTCTATACGTATTGGGGCTTTTAAGAAAACTTTCTTGACTGAAGAAACCACGCTGTTCACGCCACTGAAGTTGCTTCTTATCTCCTCCGCAAGGCGGTGCAGGCCGTGGGACAAGCGTGTAACGTGCTCGGGTAGGACTGTAGAACCTGACCTGCCTTCAACATGTAGGCAGCACTGTCCGTCACTAACAAAATGAACTTACTATCTTGATTCTCTGCTGGCCACAATATGCGTAAATCATCCCTCACGGTGCAGGCTATTGTGCTGTTGTTAGTTTGTTCTATTTATTTACAAAGAATTAGATGAGGGTTACCTGGTTCATTTTGATCCAGCTTACCTACTACCACATTCACAATGAAGCGACCGCAACTGTCAGATGTTTCATCAACAGAACACCAAATATAGTGATCGCCTATATCTTCTCTTATTTCATCTAAAGTCTTCTGATAAACAGGATGCAAATTATTCTTCCTTAAAGTGGATTCATTAGGTATACTGCGGCCGCTGATGTCTCCTAAGAATGTTTTTATGGTCAGGTTACTTAGCACGTTCCATGGGACGTTTGCAGACACCAACGCCTGACATAGGCGAAAGTTAAAGTTATCTCCAGGTTTGCCAACCGTGGAAGAAATAAATGTTTGCTTACTGTTGCTGCTGGACTTATTTCTCCTCGCTACGCTAGCCATGTGAGCAGCTGCAGATTTATGCTGTTCAAGATGGGATTTCTGCTCACATTTAACTTAAAATGAGGAATCCAAATCGTAAGTATTCTTCAGTGAGCGAGCTAGGGTATTGCAATGCAGGTTTTAGATCGGTTACGGGAATCTTACTTCTTTGGAGCATGCCTGACAGAAGACTACTTGACCATCTGTAGTGAAGTGTCCATCTGTAGCAATCCATTTTGTCAATAAGTACGATTTAGGCTTTGTTTCGCTATACGACAATTACGGTTAGAAAATACTACAGGAACCAAACACCACACAAACTGGTGGCTGTACTCTCTGTGGACGACTGGAAGCGAAACTGTTTACGTCCCTCCTGACCTTCCATCAGATGCATCAAGGAGCCACCAGATGTCACATGTGTAGTGGGAAGCATGGGATGTGCTGCATTTACGATAGTATAACTATCTCCGTTTTACTGCTTGTAATCGCGGTGGAAATAATTTTACAATGCAGGGGAAATAACATTATTAATTTGAAGAAGGTAAAACGGCTATTTAGGTTATTTTAGGTGTCAACCCCTCATTTAGGTTTTTTTAGGTGCAATGAAATTCACATATTCGCTCCAGGAAGTGTGAAATGAACAAATATATTGAAATTTGTGAATTAAATAGCGAGGAAAGAAATAGGTTAAAACCTAAAAATCCGGGCCCAAGTTATAACCCAGAAAGAGATGAGCGACACACACACACACACACACACACACACACACTGTCACTACTGCTGAAATTGATCGAATGACTTTCGGGCATTGCAGCGCGTCACTGAACTGTCGATCCGACAAACGAGAGTATCGAAACTTTCACGAGGTATTCGATAAAACAATACCGGCATCGTTCGACTGGGCTATTTAGCTTTCGAAATATCACATGTTTGAAGATAAAAAGGTTACTCACGAAACTAAGTAATGTTCCGCTAGATCCCAAAAATTTCATACTAGGAAATCACTCGCGCTAATCTTGCATGCAGTTGTATTGTTGTGACAACTTTAAAAAAGAACTGTGTTTGTCGACCTATTGTTGCTTTTATTCAGCTATAGAAGCAAAATAGAGAACTCAATTCTGGAGTCGTGCGAAACTGTTGCTTGTGTGATAATAAAGCAACCATCCCCTTGGGTTAAATATTCTCTTGTTTTCACAATGAAACCATTCAAATTAATAAGTACTTGGTGTGAGAAAAGAAAGAGAACGAATAAAAAATCAAAGTTAGTAAAAGCAGATTCTTTCTTTTACAAAATAATAGCTGAAAACCGTGCCCATCTGTCGGCCAGTCAAGTATACGTACTGTTTATGGTCTGACACCGCGGTTAGCCGGTTCGAGTAGGAGAGGTGGTGGTATATAGTTTATAATTAAGAGAATGTGTGCCAAAAGTCTGGATTCAGTTCCAAACCTCTCCGCAGTGTTCGTATGGAGTGACGGCATAGGCTATGACGTTGGTTGATTCGTCCGTCGGATGGTGACGTTAAGCCTTTAGTAGCCCAATGGTGTTATTCATCATTCATCATCATCTCACACAGAAAAGCGCTGGTCGTCCATGGTCGTCATATATAAAGACCTGCGCCAGGTAAGTCGAACACGTCCTGGGACACTCCCGGCATTAAAATCCATACGCTAAATAAATAAATAAACTTATAAAGCTGAGAATAACCCAACTTCCAGTAAATCCGCTGTTTCTCCTAGAACAAATTATAGTCCAAGTGATAGTGGTAAGAAAGTGGGCGTCACGGGATTGGTATGCCTTATTTTTCTTCTGAACTTCAGGATGAAAGGAGTAGCAAGCAGCACAATGTAAGTACTTACACTTCAATAATACTGTTAATTTTGGAAAGGAACTTCCTGCTGACCCTAATTTTCTAGACATTTTTCAGTGACGCAAGAGTTTATAATAAAACATGAACCTTGTAAATGTCAAGACGGCCCCGCGGTGTAGGGGTAGCGTGCCTGCCTCTTACTCGGAGGCCCCGGGTTCGATTCCCGGCCAGGACAAGGATTACCTGCATCTGAGGGCTGGCTCGAGGCCCACTCATCCTACGTGATTACAATTGAGGAGATATCTGAGATGGCGGCCCCGATCTAGAAAGCCAAGAATAACGGCTGAGAGGGATCCGTCGTGCTGACCACGCGTAATCGGCAGGCCTTCGGGCTGAACAGCGGTCGCTTGGTAGGCCATGGCCCTTCGGGGCTGTTGAGCCATGGGGTTTGGTTTGTGAACGTCAAGGGCCATTTCGGAAAGACCTTAACAGCATAACAGATCTTTTAGTTTGCCTGAAAAAAGACATTCGGGGTTGGTACGGCTTAGGGAAGAAAATTATAGCACATGAAATGTGTCGTTTCCGTTTGTAGGTACGTGTTGTTTGCAATCTAACCTTGTGTTATGATGTCATAGAGAATAGGGAAAGTTCACAAAGGAAACTTTACGACTCCTTTAGAGTTACTGCAGCTTGCAAATGGACCGAGGACAACAGAAAAGTACCTCTGCCCAAATATACAAGACGATTTAATTAAGCTTTTATCACAAGAAATAGAAAATGAAGTTTGAATGAAATAAATTCCGCAAGAATTAAAGTGTGAACAATAAAGGTCAGATAAGTCAGCTTTATAGTTATGTTCACATTGTTAACGATTATTTTGTAAATCTCAGTGCAATAAAAATAAATGAAAGAAAGAATTAAAGAACCATAATGATGTAGCAATGGAAGCTGAAATTCTAAAATCAATTGAAGAAAAGGCTATTTACAAGATGCCGTGGCCAAGAATACAACAGCGTAGCAGACATATCTGGGATCTGTAATGGTGTAAAAGCTAGGACTGAAATAAAAGCCAAATACGTATGTTCACTACGCTGCACATAATTGAATTTAGTCTTAAATGGCAATGTTAAATGCCTCTTTTTCAGTCAAAGTACAAAGGACTGGGAAATGTTGCCATTTGCTTCTTATTCATTAAAAATAACTTTGCCCTGCTTGCTGGGCATCAGCATTTGTCCCAGGAAAGCTCTTAAGATATTATGAATACTCCATCAGAAATAGTGTTGGAATCTGCGAATTTCAATGACTACAACGAAGTAAGTGCTCTTAAAAACAGATGGAAATTTTTGAATTTATTTCCAAAGTTGTCTTGCATTGCAAACCGCTGAAAGCTGTTCATTGGCAAAAATAAAAATTAAAAAAATAAACACTGCAGTTTAACGATGTTGATCTCTCCCAAGCTTCAGATCTGCTTGAAGCTGGTGCTGGTTTGTTTACCGATCGTATAAGAATAAGAAGCACGGTTATCCAGTATTTATTTTGCAAAACAACAGGGAGTGGATACCCAATTTGAAAACAAAGAACAGTCGCATACACATATGTCTGAAATACTATTACTGGAGGAAATGCAGTATTTAGAGGAATCAACACCCACTTATTAAAGAACATGCATAAATAACGCACAATGAAACAAAACACTTTCTTGCCAAGCGAAGTAGAGGCGGAAAACTATCGATAGTGCTATCGATAGTTATCGATAGCGACCACTATCGTCTGATATCGATAGTCAGTTGCCTACTATCGATAGTCAACGATAGGTTTTTTTTTTCCCTCATTGGCTTATTTTATACCCTAACAGAAATTGTACCGCTGTTTGCAATTAACTGGTGAGGAGTTTGTTCCAATTCAAAGGTGTGCATTTAAGTATCTCTGTGTACCTGCGACTTCAGTGCCGGCAGAAGGACTATTTAGCATTTCCGAAGGTGGGATTCTCCATTCAACCTAACCTTAGTTGAGTTGGTGCCAATACGGGACAAAACATGATATTTATAAGTTGTCAGAGATTGTATGTTGAAGAGAAAAGATAAGGCACATTTTAGTTCAAAGACTTAATAATGCATCCGGGAGATAGTAGGTTCGAATCCTACTATCGGCAGCCCTGAAGATGGTTTTCCGTGGATTCCCATTTTCACACCAGGCAAATGCTGGGGCTGTACCTTAATTAAGGCCACGGCCGCTTCCTTCCAACTCCTAGGCCTTTCCTGTCCTATCGTCGCCATAAGACCTATCTGTGTCGGTGCGACGTAAAGCCCCTAGCTAGACTTAATGTAAACAACTGACAACTCTCCTGCCATCTATTGAGAATGCTGTAAAACATTTTTCCAAATATATTACAATACCCAGGAAAATGTCGGGCGATCGCAAAATGAACACTGCAGCTGAACAAGAATTTCTCGGACGGTCACGTTATGGGCAAGCGGGTGCAGCCCGAGAATGTCTCGGACGTGTCACTGAAGAGATTTATGAGTGATTTCGATTTGAATTTCAGAAATTACATAGCATGAAATTGATGTGCTTTGTAATGATTTTTTGTAGATTGTGTTCAATAAATGTTCTATTTTCAGGCATAATGGTATGATTCGTTCCACTTTTTGAAAACTATCGATTTTTAAAAAATGCTGTTTGTTCGGGGCGTCGACCTATAGAGATCTTTTGCCCCTACTTGCACCATGTGATATGAACCTGCGTGTAATTGGAATGGAGGAAGTGTAGTGTGTTGAATGTGAGGAAAGGAATGTTAAGGACGGCACAAACACCCAGTCCCCAGGCCAGGGATATCGACCATTTACAATTAAACACCCCTGACCCAGCCGGGAATCGAACCCGGGCCACCGGGTGACAGGCGGAAACGCTGTCCCCTACACCGCGTGGCCGGACAAACTATCGATTACTATTGATAGTAAAGCTCCTAATATCGGAATATATCGATGGCGATTACTATCGACAGTTTGCCGGCTCTAAAGCGAAGTATAACTACGACTAACTTCAACGCCATCTATCTTCCTTGTACAGACTTTTGCTTCATTTCCCGACAGGAAGCTTACGATAAATGAGCAACGGAATGGTTTACAACCGAACTACATCTCTATATAAAATCTAGGACAAAAAAAGGAGTGATACGTTATAAAATGGGTATAACACATATTTGGTTTAATTATAATGTTTAACGTAGTTACAGAAAAATGATTGTATAAAAGATCAAATGCATGTATCATTAAACAAATGGATTGCAATAAATGTATACTCGATTCTACGCTGACGTGTCCAGTACGGTAGTGGTGCAAGTCCAAAAACAGTTATACTTAATCACTCTGTGAGAGAAAGTTTGTTAAGGTGGAAGGCGGAGGAATGAAGGAATATGAACCAAAGGAGGAGTACGTCTGGGACACTTGAAAGAGAATACACTACCTAATATTTTGTAAGTACAAGTAATGTCCACTGGTCATGAAAACCGATGTAGATGCCGAGACGAGAGATGAAATTTGACTGAAACGGTGATCAGGGGTCAGTTACCAGACTGTTCACCATTGTTTCCAACAGTGTTCAAATCTTAATTCCAGCTTCATAGCGGGCAGAGCCGCGGAGACTGCTAGTACTGTAAATATGGATATAACCTCGATCACTAGTTCATTTCAGCCCGCCATTTTGGGAGCATTACACACTTCAGATGAAAATTACTTCGGGTAAGAAACATAGCTCGCTAAAATGTTTTAGTTGTTTACACGACTTGCACATCCAACGAAGAAGCGAAGCCTCCGGCATCGTGTATCAAAGGAGAGTGGTGTAAAACTTATACCCAGCTTCTTTAAACAGATGTTAACAAAGCCTCTAGCAATGGAATAAACAAAATCTGCTTCATTGAAGTAAAAGGCACTCATTCATCCTAACAGGAAAACAAATCTACTTGAAGCCTGAAAAGTAGCCCCAACTAGCTGGCTCGGTGGATCACAGGTTGAGTATTCGACTCTCATCCCTAGATCAAGAGATCGATCTCGGTCGAAATAGTCGAATTTTTAAGGGCAATCAAACTCTTGTCACCTCTTCGTTACCAGCGCTTACCCGCGGCTTAGTTCGTGTGGGATTTTGATGCAAGAACTACTTTAAAATCTGACTACGGTGCCAATAAAATGTGTACACAATTCGACAGGAGATATCTATTTAATATATTACAAATCTGGATCGAAAAACAACAGTAATGTGTAGTATGACGTTCTGTAAACTGATATACTGTATTTTTAGGTAGTTAACTGTATATGTATAAAATTAGGCATTTACTTCATGTCAAGCCAATTAATGTGAAATTCAACTCGCACGCGGGTATTTCCTCTGCTGCGTGCCGTGCACCTGCCCCAGCTCGCGGTTCGAAGTCTCCTAGATCTGCCCCTATGAACATCGCATATACCATGAGACTCAAATTTCTCTCGAATGCGTGCAATAGGGATGTATCACGCAAAACTTTTCCGCTAGGCAGCGTAATGGTAGTACCCGGTATGCGCTTTCCGCTGCTCGATTGTTTTACATGAGACTTATATGGAGTATTCCTACATCTGCGATCATCGACACGAAACTTTTGTTTTAAATGCATTAAAATGGAGTTACCATATTCTGATAATGTTTTCAACAAGACGGGAAATGGTATAGGTGCAATGACGATTGCGAATTTGGAAGCAGAACTGAAGAAAAGGGGCGAAAAAATATCCGGAAAAATGCAAGAGTTGATTGAAAGGTACCAGTAAGGAATAAATGCAGCAACTCCTTCTTTTATCGTTTTTGTTAAGATTGAATTCTTAAAGTACAAATAACATTTTGAAAACATTCCTAATACGGTATTTTTTCTTTTTTCCGGTTATAGGCGTACATAAGGCACGGCAGACAGCAGTGCCTGGGGCAACATCCAGTACGACTGAACTTCATTTCCGTGTAGCGCACGAGTTTCAAGATCTTGTTTCGGACCATAAGACAAATACCGGCATAAAAATTTCAAATTTGGAAGTAATGTTCAGGAAGTCTGAAATTGATGGTGCTCCAGTGTCAAATTATAGGTCACTGTGTGATTCAGGGTACCGTACCGCACACGGTGTTCTGGCTGTTTTTCTACTTCTATATCTTCTTGCTCTCGGAGTTATTTCCAAGGTATCGGTGACATACCATGACAATATCGAAGGTTCAGCGTTCTCCTTAAGTCTTCGTCTTTCGCCTAAAATTATTGTAATAGTTCATATTAACTTTTCAGAATGTATTACCTTAGTATACAATTAATTCTTAATTAGTACTAATTAGCTTACTTACCAGTTTCAGTAATGACATAATCTTCAAGTGTAAAATGTTTCGAGCAGACTTTGATATTAAGAGTCATATTTTTATTTCGTAGGTCCTGCCTACGACATCTATCGGTAGTGTTTCAGTACATCCCTATTGTCACTCGCGTTGGTGGTTCTGTTCTGTACACACGTCTCCATTGCCGCTAAACATCAACAACACTCTCGGTTTTCCAATACCACTCCAAAATCACTTTTCGCTGTTTAAACGATAATCTTGGCTCCATTTCGTTGTAACAATGCTAGCATAAAGTCATATGAGTCACGTCTGTTTACAAAAATTCATATGATAATCTTGGCTTCATTGTTCATTGTTGCCTGTCACATAGCAACACTGGCATAACGTACTCGCCCTTTTTGCTCAACCTTTTACTAATGACACGCCTCACGGCTACTGCTGTACATTAACTACACAACAACACAACACAATATTCTGTCCGAATGCAATAGCAATGCACTGCAATACAGTAGCATGAGTCAAAGTGTGTATACATTTTATTGGGACTCTCTGTATATTCGAACCTTATTGTAATAAAATCATGGGGTCAAATTCGGGCTTGTCTATTAGGCCAATAGCCCAGAGGCTCAAATAGCACCACCAGAGTTTATACGACAATAGGGAAAGCGCAAAAAGCAACGGCGGCGCCAAAATGAGGTGTACTGGGCAAGGTGAGGAGTGAGGTCATTATCCGCGCTTATAATTCGAAAATAAAGGTCCAATCCGAATGGCTGAGGTATCGTTTGGCAAGAAATCATTATAAGACAAAAGAGAAAATATGACGTTCGATGGGTCTCATTTAAATACGCGGGAGTAGGAGCGGCTTTAAAAAAATGGTTTGCGCTTAATAACACCGAAACCGAAAAATATACGAAGGCAGTCAAGGTATCTAAAGGCTGGCTGAATCATCAAATAGCACCACCGAAAGCTATGGGGGAACCAGAAAAATGGCGGCACAGAGGATGGTTGCCTAGCTGTACTTTCTCTTAAAACAATAATCACCACCACAACGAGGCGCACAAGGCAGGATGAGTGAGGTAGTTTGTCATTGCTTTCCTCACTATAACAGCTTAGTGTAGGGATCCCAGACGTCCAGTTTTACCCAGGACAGTCCTGGTTTCAGGCTTACTTGTGCCAGGCTCCTCACTTTCATCTATCCTATCCGACCTCCCTTGGTCAACTCTTGTTCTTTTCCGACCCCGACGCTATTAGGTTTGCGAGGGCTAGGGAGTCTTTCATGTTCACGCCCTTCGTGGCCCTTGCCTTTCTTTGTCCGATATCTTCATTTTTCGAAGTGTCGGTTCCCTTCCATTTTTCTCTCTGATTATTGTTATATAGAGGATGGTTGCCTAGTTGTACTGCCTCTTAAAACAATAATCACCACCACCATCCTGGTTTCAGGAATTTTGATCTGGTGACCCAACAAAGTCTGACTGGAACGAAAAATGTGCCGTTATTCACTGAAGGAGCCGAAATATCTAATGCGAAATTGTTTAATTCCTGCCCTCTCTGGTCTGGTTTCTAGACATAAGCAAGGAAACTCTCGGCAAAAAGAAGGATATAGAAATGTTGCTATCCTCCTGCTTGTCTGTCTGGCTCAAATACTCCCACTGAGGGGATTTTCTCACAGAACAGTTTGTGGATCGAGTAGAAAAACTGTCTTCAAGCGAAGACTGCCAAGTCAGAAAAATTTTTAAAGGATCTCAAATGCCTAAAGTTCTCTATGACCTCATAAAACAAGGTTAGATTAGATATTACAAACAACACATGCTACAGTGTTTATCGATAAGCCCTACCAGCCCCGAACGTCCTTTTTCCAGCTAAACTGAAAAGATGCTGAACTCTTGTTGGAAAATAACAAACATGGTTCACAGTAAACAGATTCTCCTTTTTTTTTTTTTTTTTTTTGGAGCCACAGAGCCATTCTCTTGTCATTTTTAATCCTGAATTATGTTAATTTCTTGTAATAATAGAGAAACATCTGTTATTCTGCTTAAGATCTCCTTCGTTCCTTTTTTCGACTAAGTAGCTCTAATTTTACAATTAAATACAGAGGTTTCTATATAAAAAAATAAGCAAGAGAAGCTTAACTCATTTTTTATTTGATTGTAAATAATATTTCGCTTATTTTTTCAAAGTTTCCAATTTGGGCTTTGTTACATTTAATTTATTTTGGCAAATGAGCAGTTAATATAAACAAAAAGTTCCAATATACTGTATTCTAGAAAGGTTGACCATGTGCTTCGACAGATTAACAAAGAATGTGATTCTTGAAAACAACACGTGTTCCGCGCTTCCAGAGAAATGTTTGCAAAACGTTGCGATTCACACACGCGCATGCAGAGAGCGCAGCACCATTCACTTTGATTCAAACGGTGTTTGAGATTCTCGAGAATTTAGCGCTGACCTCGAGGCTCCCGAGCGAGAAGAATTCTTATTCCTGACGATAAGGTAGTAGAAGTTCACTCGTCTCCCCATTTCTCACTTTCCTCTAAACCAAAGAAAACATGAATGGCTGCAAGGAACTGAAGAAGACACACTACAACGGTGATTGTTACTATAATGAAGTTATTGTTACCCAAGTGCGTCTCATCGGAGATGCCGTTGGCTTTAAGATCCTGTTTATACATACGCTGTGATTCAGCAGCTCCTTCCAATATGGTTTGCTGCAGCCCAACTAACGTGCACATGGTTATAGGGGTGCTATTCTCCTGCAGGCGTACTGTATGGTACTAACGTTCAGTGAGCATTTTGCGTCCGCCTCTGTGGTGTAGTGGTTAGTGTGATTGGCTGCCACCCCTTGGAGGCCCGGGTTCGATTCCCGGCTCTGCTACGAAATTTGGAAAACCGAGCTCGATAGCTGCAGTCGCTTAAGTGCGGCCAGTATCCAGTATTCGGGAGATAGTAGGTTCGAATCCCACTGTCGGCAGCCCTGGAAATGGTTTTCCGTAGTTACCCATTTTCACACCACGCAATGCTGGGGCTGTACCTTAATTAAGGCCACGGCCGCTTCCTTCCCACTCCTAGCCCTTTCCTGTCCCATCGTCGCCGTAAGACCTATCTGTGTCCGTGCGACGTAAAACAACTAGCACAAAAAAAAAAATGAAAAGTGGTACGAGGGCTGGAACGGGGTCCACTTAGCCTCGGGAGGTCAAATGAGTAGAGGTGGGTTCGATTCCCACCCCAGCCATCCTGGAACTGGTTTTCCGTGGTTTCCCACTTCTCCAGGCCACGGCCACGGCCGATTCCTTCCCTTCTCCTTGTCTATACCTTCCAATCTTCCCATCCTCCACCAAGGCTCCTGTTCAGCATAGCAAGTGAGGCAGCCTGGGGAGGTACTGGTCATCCTCCCCAGTTGTATTCCCCGACCCAGAGTGTGAAGCTCCAGGACACTGCCCTTGAGGCGGTAGAGGTGGGATCCCTCGCTGAGTCCGAGGGAAGAGCACATTTTGCACACGATTCTGAACCCTAACGAAATGTTATATCATCCGTTTGCAAAACATGACACCTTGAAATCATGTAGCAACGTCTGTTACCATGTAACTATGTTAATCCATCGTGCCTCGTGACCGGGTGTAACGAAGAGGGAAATCAATGCATAAAACTAGGTAACAGTGCAGTAATTAATGTCTTAAACACCGAACCGGGTGGCGTATGTACTCTGCTCTCGTCGTACTACCAGCCTATTTCCAGCAGTGTAGCATAGCGGATGTGTTTAGGCGTTCGCCTAGCAATCGACGGAATATGCCAGCGGCGGTTTGAATCCTGCATCGTTCAAATCTTTTTGCTTCGATATGATGTTTGAATACGAAAACACAGGCCCACGTTTGCCACTTTCAAACAATAGAATGACGTTATTCATCTCGTGCCCTGGCCATACTCCGCTGATTAGGGCCTAAATATACTGTAATCTCTGCTGTCTTTCGGCATGTTTTCCACAGAGGAATACGTTGACGCGCTCCTCATTAATGGGGAAGCAAGACAAAACGCATGCGAGGCATTACGTCTGTACCAGGAACGGTACCCCGACAGGTGACACCAGGCTGCTACGACATTCTGCCGTGTTGAAAGACCCCTAAGGACAACAGGCGTGATTTCCAACCAGCCACCAGTCCGCGATAGGCCCGTTGCATCGAGTGAAATGAAAGAGGCCGTTCTGGAGGCACGCGTCAGTATAAGGGTGATTGAACAACAGGTGAACACCAGCCAGCCGTCCGTCTGGCGAATACTGCATGAACATAAATTTCACCCATACCATCTTGAGCTACACCAAGAGCTCCATGGCGGGATTTCGAAGCTCGAATGGAGTTCTGTCGGTGGCTATTAGGCAGGCTGGACAATGATGGAATATTTGTATCTTGTTCTCGGACGAATCACGCTTCCACAATAATGGGAACGTCAATTGCTACAACATGCACTATTGGAATCCGGACAATCTTCAAGGCGGCCCATCAAGTACGATGGGGAGTGAATGTTTGGTGTGACATCTTGGGGGGATCGCCTGATTGGACCTTATTTCTTTGAGGGCCATTGGACAGGCCCACGCTACTTGCTCTTTATGCGTCAGGAACTCTCACTGCTACTGGAGGATGTGCCCTTGCACGATCGTTTGACGATGTGGTTGCAACAGGATGGAGCTCCACCACATTCGTCTTTGCCCGTTCGTAACCATCTGAACGAGGAACTGCCAGGGAATGGACAGGACGAGGAGGCCCTGTTTCTTGGCCCGCCAGATCACTGGATTTAACGCCGTTAGACTTCTTGTGGGGACGTTTGAAAAACGCCGTTTACACTCAAGCACCGGAAAACCCCGACAAGCTCCGGCAACTCATCACGGACGCCTGCCGAGAAATTACACCTGGAATGCTTCAACGCGCAAGACGATCTATTGGACACCGGGCCCGAATATGCATAAACCAAAACGGTAATCACATCGAGCATTTGCTGCGATAAAACATTGTCAGGGCAGTTGTATTCCTATTATTTCCGGTCTGCATGTGTCCAGCCAGCCTGCTAACTAATCGGCTCTTCTTAGGGCCACAAACACATTCATTCACACACAATTTGCACAAGAGCGGTTATTTAACTTACAATGCGTGCGATAAGTATTAAACAAATATTTCAAAACTTTGTAATCTTCGCCCCCGGACTCGAACCTCCCACCTGACATGCAAGCCCGCTCCGCCACGCCTTTACCAACTACACTACGGTTCCGCACGGCACACGGGGCAGCTTATAGCAAGTATTAGGTTTACTTCGGTCACAATATCAATTAAGTGTTTCACCGGTGTGTCAGGTTCATATGATCTAGAAGGCACGCGCATGTCTTCCAGCGTTTATACAATACAAGTATAACATTACGGCGTCCTATCATGGGGAGGAGGTAAACACCAAGATATCCGGTTGTGTTGTCTGAGCATACCGGCAGGGCAGATGTTTTCAGGACGGAATGAATATTGTGAGTTGCATAAAACTACATTGGAAGGGGTGGGTGAATCACGCTGTACGAGTATAATATCGCTAGTCTCACCGACCGATTGCGTTGATGATCCAATCTAAAATGAAAATATCAGAGTATGGATTGGCCTCTTCGTTCTCCCAACCTTGTACTATTTTACGTGGTAAAGTGCAAGAAGATTGGATTCTGCTACAGCAATGCATAACTATTACAGGCGGTCATATATCCATCCCTTTGTAGGGAACAATGATTCTCTTCATTCCATCGATATCATGCCAGCCTGTGTTATATATTCACTTCCACATTTTATTTTATTTTTTTGCTAGGGGCTTTACGTCGCACCGACACAGATAGGTCTTATGGCGACGATGGGATAGGAAATGCCTAGGAGTTGGAAGTAAGCGGCCGTGGCCTTAATTAAGGTACAGCCCCAGCATTTGCCTGGTGTGAAAATGGGAAACCACGGAAAACCATTTTCAGGGCTGACGATAGTGGGATTCGAACCTATTATCTCCCGGATGCAAGCTCACAGCCGTGCGCCTCTACACGCACGGCCAACTCGCCCGGTTCACTTCCACATAAAGTCTCACTACATCCCTCAGCTTCTGTTATATTACTTGCACATTGTTTCCTTTATTCCACTACGGCCTTAAAATCTGTTCGCACCTTGATTCCTTCATTTTTGACAATAAGAAGTCTCAGTGCTATAATGTTTTGTTCTACAAGAAGGAAGTTAAGATATTGACAAAACTGTGCTGAACTGTCTAGTAAGATAGACTTTGATGGATTCATATTTTATTCACAAGTTAAAAGTAATAACATTCAAATGAACACGAATGACGGCAAGGTGAAATATATGGAAATTAACGGCGAATATCGGTTATGTATAGATGAAGTTCAAGCCGGCCCCGTGGTATGGGGGTAGCGTGCCTGCCTCTTACCCGGAGGCCCCGGGTCGATTCCCGGCCAGGTCAGGGATTTTTACCTGGACTTGAGGGCTGGTTCGAGGTCCACTCAGCCTACGTGATTAGAATTGAGGAGCTATCTGACGGTTAAATGGCGTCCCCGGTCTAGAAAGCCAAGAATAACGGCCGAGAGGATTCGTCGTGCTGACCACACGACACCTCGTAATCTGCAGGCCTTCGGGCTGAGCAGCGGTCGCTTGGTATTCCAAGGACAAGGACAAGGATAGATGAAGTTCGTCGAAACTGAATGAATAAGTATAGATGGTTAGAACGCTCCATACCGGGCGAGTTGGCCGTGCGGTTAGAGGCACGCGGCTGTGAGCTTGCATCCGAGAGATAGTGGGTTCGAATCCCACTGTCGGCAGCCCTGAAGATGGTTTTCCGTGGTTTCCCATTTTCACACCAGGCAAATGCTGGGGCTGTACCTTAATTAAGGCCACGGCCGCTTCCTTCCAACTCCTAGACCTTTCCTCTCCCATCGTCACCATAAGACCTGTCTGTGTCGGTGCGACGTAAAGCCACTGGCAAAAAAAAAAAAAAAAAAAAAAAAAAAGACCGCTCCATTAAATGGATGTGGAGACATTACCTATCAGAATAACAATATCAGGTGCGCTACTTAAAAGAAGTAGAGATAGATCTAAAGTCCAATGATTACACTTAAACGATCTCAAGAAGAATTGAAGAAAATGCGGATGCAAGCATACTGTACATAGAAAATGTTGGAAGTTCAAGCAGCTTGCACACATCTTCGTGGTGTTCACTCCGTAGATTGGCTAGCAGCAGCTCTCCATTCTTCTCGCCTCTCCACTTTCCTGTTCATTTCCTCATAGTTCCTGTACCCTGCATCTCCCAGAATCTGATTCAAGTACATCAGCCGAGGTTTTAACTGGGTTCTTTTCCCTTCCACACATCCTATTGTTTTTAGGAGCCCTTCATGAGACCCATAAATTGCATTCTTCTTTTCCCGATGAAATTCCATAGCTAACTTTTTCCTCCATTCTTTGAAGAATGTTCTCGTTTGTTATTTTATCAGTCCATTTAATTGTCCTCATTCTCTGTAGCACCACGACGCCTCAAATGATTTTAGCCTCCTCTCTTCCTCAGTTCCCAAAGTCCAATTTTCACAGTCGTATAGAGCTATATGCCAAACACATGCTTTTACAAGCCTTTTCCTGATCTCACAAATGATACTGTGAGAAAAGTTTTTTTTTCTTTTTCCTTTTGTTGAAGGCACTTTTTGCTTCGTTGATTCTTCTCCGTACTTCTGCTTTACTCCGTCCATCCCTAGTGATCTGTTTCCCAGGTAAACATATGAGTCACCTTCTTCAAGCACTTCATTACCTATCTGAATTCGTATCCTGGCTTGCCCACCTTTATCACAAACCTCATTTTTAAGAGCATGGCTTTAAGGTCTTCTTCGTTTTCAGCTAGTATAGTAATATCATCTGCAAATCAAATCACGTCTATTCCTTCACCATGTTTCGTTAATCACGTACTTATTTTCTCTCTGACTTCTTTCAGGACCTGTTATTTGTACATATTCAAAATGATGAGTGATAGTGCTCATTCCTGCAGCACACCTTTCCGAATCTCTCCACTTCCTGCTTCCTATCTCTGACAATAACAGCTGTCTCGTTCCTGTACAGATTCCATGTTACTCTTCGATATCTATAATCTAGTCAGACTTTTTTCAGAACCTCAAACATTTTCTCCCATTTGACACAGTCGAACGATTTTTTTAAGTCTACAAACCAATGTATGTACACTTAGCATTAATGAAGTAACATTTTAAGTAGAGACACTACTGAAATGTGTATTTCCTGTAATTTTTGTCCTATCAACAGGAAATTTTAGGAGTTATTACTATAACTTTAATTAAGAAACTGTTACAATATTGCCTAATTAGACCAAATATTTCCGAAATCAACGCATTCTTTAAAACAAATATGGTACATTTTCAAAGTATGTCAGGTGCAACCATGTTTTATTTATTACTGTACTTTGAAACCTAACTATATAAGTCAGAGAAGTAAAGGGCGTACATTGTAGTATTATTTGGGGTGTTTGTGCAATACTTATATATTCCACAACATGATTAGGCCTATTAATATGTGGTATTGCATTGTAAAAATCAGTGTTTCTTCATACTCCTAGACAAAATGATAACTGTATACTATGAGCATGTGTACCAAATTTGAAGGCAATTAGATTAAAACTATAGCGCAAGGAAAATTTCCAGTTCTAGAAACAGGTACTTCCGAGTAATTTACGCTGAAAGAAAGCCCCACATTAACACTGATTTCTGATACACAATTAAGATAACTGAAGTTAGGTGCCTCAATATTAACATTTCTCTGCGAGTACGTTCATTTATTTTCTGCCCTTAGACATTCTCGAAGCGATGATGACTAGAATGCATTTTTTCCTTGATTATATACTAGGGTATGTTAACTCTGAAATTTTCAAAACTACTGATGAGATTTAAACGTATCCACTTGTAACTGTACATGGTTGTTGAAATCATTATCACGAGTGGCTCAGACGGTTGAGGTGCTGGCCTTCTGACCCCAACGTGGCAGGTTCTATCCTGGCTCAGTACGGTGGTAATTGAAGGTGCTTAAATACGTCAGCCTCGTGTCGGTAGATTTATTGGCTCGTAAAAGGACTCCTGCGGGACTAAATTCCGTCACCCCGGCGTCTCCGAAACCGTAAAAGTATTTAGTGGGATGTAAAGCCAATAATATTATTATGAACTATGAGGACATAACTTTTAATTTCAAGCACCCCGCAATTAATCTCCAGGATTCGAACCGCAGCCGCCTGGGTGAAAAGCCATGGAAGTTGCCACTTAGTTATCACATCCTTGCACTAGAAAGTTAGCACGTTTAAACAAACAAATAAATAAACGCTCCGAAACACACTATAAAATCCACGCGATTCTCCAAGTTCATGGTTCGACGTTTTCGTTCATAAATCGACAACTGGCAGTGAAATTAATATCATCTCCGTTTACCCAGCCACTATCAAAGAGAGCCTCTGAGAAAAAATCTTCAGGAATCGCGAGCCCTATTTTCCAGCTTGTGCATCATACAACCTATGTTACTGTTATTACATCTCCATACAAATTTCGCGTTTAAGCGTGTTCCTGAAAGCGGTTTATTTTGAATGCTATTACTATGTTATTGAGTAAACTGTTATGATGATGATGATGATGATGATGGCAGAGCGTTGTCTTGTTATTCAGGTCAGTACCAGAGGCTACTGTGATGTGAGAACAAAGTAATTTAAAACTGGAGAGTGCCTGGTATGCCCCAAGGCTCGTGGCTGGGTCCGGTGCTATTCATTACTCGGCTGGAATAAGTTACGGCCGCAGGTGCTGCCTCGTCGCTTGGCACACAATTTACTGTCTTTCTCGCCTTGCAGTCTCTCTTTGAAGACCCGGTTACAGCAGCATGTACTCGTGAATCTCCCTCTGTCTCACAAATATTTAATATCGTACTAGAAATATCTCTATGATCAAGGGGGAAAGTAATGTCTTTGATTTAATACATCACTTTATGTACAGATGTTTCTTTTAAACACGGAGTCGATATGTTAGCAATGCCGGTTGTGAGAGTCTCTCTAATGCGCACAGTGTCCATACACTTTGTCTCGGTGACATGGAAATTAATGTATTACAGCTACTTTAAAATTATTTCCCTGTCAAAATTGCACCTTAAATTGCATCTTATCTCTTAGTACCAGTAATGAATTGCTATGCTGAAGGATTCAGTGTTTTCTTAATGAATGAGCCAACAAAAAATCGTGTTTTTTTTTCCTGATAATCTTTGAGCTGCTCCGTTTAAATTTTAAATGCTAATTAGTAATACAGTATGTCGATAAACGTGTCATTTATCATCACACAAATCTCAAAGCTGTGATATTATTATCATTTGTGTTAGTGATGCACAATAACAACTACTGGTTTACGACGACACCACAGAATTGATAACACACTCCCATGCATGTCTGAACTTACTACCATTAGTCACACAGGTCTGCGACAGAAAAATTGTCCGTAATGTAATCAGTGATTTTTATAGCGTCTTTTGACGCTGTTTACGGGAAAATATTTTTTACGTCCATCATGTACAAAAGTTTGGTCACAAATGTGTGGTATGAAATTAGTAGACGAATAAGCTTGAGTGAAGTCCGGTCCCGCGGTGTATGGGGCAACGCGTCCGCCAGTCACCCGACGGCCCCGGGTTCGATTCACGGCCGGGTCAGGGGTTTTTAATTGTAACTGATTAATATTCCTGGCCTGGGAACTGGGTGTTTGTGTCGACCTTAACATTTCTTACCTCACACTCAACACTCTACACTTCCGCAATTCCACTTACACGCAGGTTCTTCTCAAATAGTATAAGTAGTGGCAAAAGATCTACAAAAGGTCGACGCCACGAACAAATATAATTTTTTATAAAAGCTTGAGTGGAGCATTTAAAGGTAGGAAAGATCATAATCTTACTGTTGTATAAATAAAAGTCATGGTGTGTATGTATTTTTTTAAACTGGGTTTACGTGGCACCGACACAGATAGGTCTTACGGCGACAATGGTATAGGAAAGGGCTAAGAGTGGGAGGAAGCTGCCGTCGCCTTAATTAAGGTACAGCCTCAGCATTTGCCTGGCGTGAAAATGGAAAACCACGGAAAACCATCTTCAGAGCTGCCAACAGTGGGCTTCGAACCCATTATCTCTCGAATGCAAGCTCACAGCTGCGCACCTGTAACAGCACCGTTAACTACAAAATAGTTCGTAAAATATCAATCGACGTCCCAATAAGGAAATCAGCAAAGAATCGCTCACACATACCGTAATACAAATCTTCAAAGTAAACATTCAAAAAACTACCCGGGTATGACACATCTGAAGATAAAGTTGGAATTCAAGAGGACAAATCGGAGCAAATATTCATTTATAGGAAGATGAATTAGGGAGTGGAATAATTTATCAAGGGAAATGTTCGATGAATTAAGTTATTTGAAATCATTAAAGAAAAGACAAGGCAAACAACTGATAGGCAATCTGCCACCTGGGCTACAGTCCTCAATGCAGTTCAATGACGATTAAATGATTGACTGACAGATTGATTGATTGATTGATTGATTGATTGATTGATTGATTGATTGATTGATTGATTGATTAACTAACTGATTGATTAAAATTATGGTACGCTTACGAGTAATTATCTTCTACCTCTTCTAGCGTCTGTTAGAACTATTTGCTGTTAGACCTCTACTCACTAGTGGTTTAACGTCGCACTAACACATCGAAGATTTTCGGTGACGCAACGATGGGAAAGGGTCAGGATCGAGCAGGTAGCGTCCGTGGCCTTAATTAAGGTACAGCCCCAGAAAACCATTTGCATTTAGAATTAAAAGAATGATTATTATTATTATTATTATTATTATTATTATTATTATTATTATTATTATTTTCCTTTTTAGTTGTGTAAAGCAAAGCAAGCTTGCAGTTTTATTACGTGAGTGTTGATATCATGATCATAGCCAAGGGACCCACAGTTTTACGTGGAATCCGAACCTTATGGATGTGTCTTCCTATTTCAAAAATCCCGCATGCTTTGGCTAGGATTCGCACAACAGTCGCCTTACCGCCATTCATCTATCAAATAAAAGTAAAATTAACTCTTTGTTAAAACTTGAACAGACCTGTACACTATTTAAGCCACATTATACATTGAAAACTGATACAATCCAGGAAAAGATCGCAAAAGAGAAAAAAGTTTTCAAACCTGTTATGTAATTGAAAAGGTTTAATTCCCAGCAACTCATCACTTACTATCGGGATTTAACTAAAATGCTTCCTCGCTCAGAAACGGCTTCATTTTGTTGAAAGTGAATGAAGCAATTTCTACACCAGGCGAGATTTTACATAACGATCTAAGGTCAATGTACCTGCAGCCCAACAACTGGATATATTATTATTATTATTATTATTATTATTATTATTATTATTTTGCAATGTTCGAATCGAGTCCCGTGCATTAATGCGTCATGCGAAGATTCTAATTTTATT